>NC_071503.1:70864353-70948007 GCF_028408465.1 Anastrepha ludens
ACTGTCAAAACATGGCGTGGGAATAATAATAATAGTAACTAGTGCCTTGTCAGACCAACCTGCAACCACTAGAGTTGGAAAACCCAGACAACGCATGATATGAGCGAATGAAATGAATGAAAATGTCATGCATTGCTACTACCTAAGTACAAAATTTGAAATGGTGAAAACTGGCTATAGAGAAGAGGTTCACCGACTGTTTACGGAAATATATCCCCAATACAGTGAAATAACACAGCAAAGACTCGCGGATCTAAAACGAAGCATAATTACAAATAACAGAGTAACCAGCATAGACATCCAAAATATTAAAGAACAAGTAGAGGTATAAATGAATACAATATTCCAACAAAACATTAAACAATCATCTCAGTCAAACTCAGCAGACAAATCTAATATTATACTTCAATTTTACCACAACAAGCACTTCAAAAAACTAACTGCCACACAGATGGAAACAACAGTACAGCCACTCACCTTATTATCAACGTAGACAGCACAACTCCAACGCCCGATAATATATAATATCAACTCTTCCAAAAAGTAAAAACTGCTTTTGAAACAAACAAAATCAAATGGGAAGGAACTGATCCGACAACTCGTCCCTATATACCTAAACTTATCTTCAAAAAGCAAACCATCCAACATATAGACATAATAAATAATCGAATACTACCTAGCCCAATTCACGATAAATCAACATTAGAAGATGTACACATCCTTGTCTACGTATCTGCAATTACAACAATAGAATTGAATTAACAAAATTATAAAACACAAAACAAAACCTCAGCCACCTCAAGAAAGCCAAAATGGCAAATTAGAATTGACTATAATAAAAATAGTTGAAAACGATACATACAAAATATACTGGGATAGAACGATTTACTCTGGCAAAACGTTAGCATGCAATAGACCAGATATTATAATAATCAATAAAAAAGACAATACCACCCAATTACTTGAAATAAGCATACCAAATGTTACCAGCATACACAGCAAATACATTTAAAAAATAATAAAATACACAGATTTAAGAGAGCAAATAAACCAGATATGGAAACAAAATGAAGTGAGTATCATACTGCTCATAATCTCCAAGACAGGAAAGTTTTATGCAATACTTTTATAGAAAACTAGCGGACCCTCACCCGCTTCGCTGGGTGAAAGAAAAATATAAATGAAAAGTGTTCTTTGTTTTTTTTTGTTTCATCATTTAATTCATGCTCGGCCATTATTTTTTGACTTATTCTAATAACAATGTTTTATTTATTTTAGTGACTTACTCTAATGATTGTAAACTAACAACTTATTCTAAAGCCTTCTGATACACAAAATTTTTGGTTTTATTTTTATGTAGTGTATAAATATAAAGTAACGATGGTTTCCCTACTCGAGAACATCCTACATACAGTTGCCCATGTCCAAAGCATGAATAAGTTAGGTCAATTCCACATAATTGAAGTGTTTGACCTTGAGACTTATTGATTGTAATAGCAAAATCAAGGCGAATGGGAAATTGAAGTCGCTTAAAATCAAAAGGCAAATCTGTTGAAATCATTGGAATGCGCGGGATCAAAACATCTTCACCTCTAAATTTGCCTTTCAAAATTATTGCTTCAATTACATTGTTCATTATCCGTTTCACTGCTAATCTTGTCCCATTGCATAGTTTCGGCTGATTGATATTTCGCAACATAATGATCACTGCGCCGACTTTCAATTGCAAACGATGTGGTGGCAAGCCAGGCAAATTAAGTGAATTCAAAAATTCAATTGGATAATTCACTACATCGTCGGGATTTGTGATTGAATCAATTGATTTAAAGGTGACAACTTCACCTGGAATTTGAGTCAAAATACTGGCATTGATTTCATTGACATCGACATTTTTGGCAGCTAATATAGCTCTCTCGCTTAGCCAATCTTGATTTCGATAGTTTTGTGCAATATTTGGGAATACATTTTGCACTAATTGTACTCTTGATTCTGTTACTGTACAAAATTTAGTTGGAAGTGTGATCATGCCAGTATTCTGATCAATTGGCTTTCGTCCATTTCCAATTTGCAACAAATGTACGGAAAATTCAGCAGCTGTTGGATCATTCTGTAACTGCACACGAACATTAGTAGTTAATGTGAGTTTTTGAACATATTTCCACAGATTAGCAGATTTAAGGCACGCTCTCAATCCATCAGCTGCTGTTGATTTGGGAATAACAGGCAAAGTTTGTCGAAAATCACCGGCCAATAGAATTAGTGCACCACCAAATATGTTTGTGTTGTTTCGAAAATCTTTCAGTGTTCTATTTAAGCCTTCCAGTGATTTTTTATGAGCCATCATACATTCATCCCATACAATAATTTTACATGTTTGTAAAACCTTTCCCATTCCAGAATTTTTAGAAATGTTGCAAGTTGGTTCTTCATTTACTTGCATATTTAACCCTAGAACACACACCCGGGATACGTTTGTACCCGGGATCTTATCTTGCGGTTTTTTTTAATGCTTATTCAACCGATTTCTATAATTTTTTTTTTGAAATGTATATTTTAATATATAACAAGTATTTTGTATTATGTTTCATTCGAATATTCCTACTGGTTCCAGCGATATGGGCAAATAAAGTCAGGACATGCAACAGTGGATTTTTGTTTTTGTTGTTGTCCTGATAAATGCAAAACAAAATAATATAATTTATAATAATATACTTGTAGAGTAACAACGAATACACATTTTGGTTTTTATTTCATTGAAATATTCTACCTGGTTCAAAAGATATGTGCAAAAAGGTCGCGCAAGGTATGGGTACGTAGGTAGCAAATACACTGGTATAACTGGTTTTTGTATTTTATATGCAGCTGCAAGGGTTGTTTTCACACGAGGTGTTGTTATAAATGCTGCCTGCTGATATTTTCACTATTGTTTTGGTGCTCAAAAGTGTAAGAAGTGAAAATATAAGTGAAAATAAATATAACTGAAACTATAAATAACTGGATACGAAATGACTTCAAGAAGAAACGAATATTTATCAAGTGCAGCATATACATACAAAATATACTGGGATAGAACGATTCACTGTCAAAACATGGCGTGGGAATAATAATAATAGTAACTAGTGCCTTGTCAGACCAACCTGCAACCACTAGAGTTGGAAAACCCAGACAACGCATGATATGAGCGAATGAAATGAATGAAAATGTCATGCATTGCTACTACCTAAGTACAAAATTTGAAATGGTGAAAACTGGCTATAGAGAAGAGGTTCACCGACTGTTTACGGAAATATATCCCCAATACAGTGAAATAACACAGCAAAGACTCGCGGATCTAAAACGAAGCATAATTACAAATAACAGAGTAACCAGCATAGACATCCAAAATATTAAAGAACAAGTAGAGGTATAAATGAATACAATATTCCAACAAAACATTAAACAATCATCTCAGTCAAACTCAGCAGACAAATCTAATATTATACTTCAATTTTACAACAAGCACTTCAAAAAACTAACTGCCACACAGATGGAAACAACGGTACAGCCACTCACCTTATTATCAACGTAGACAGCACAACTCCAACGCCCGATAATATATAATATCAACTCTTCCAAAAAGTAAAAACTGCTTTTGAAACAAACAAAATCAAATGGGAAGGAACTGACCCGACAACTCGTCCCTATATACCTAAACTTATCTTCAAAAAGCAAACCATCCAACATATAGACATAATAAATAATCGAATACTACCTAGCCCAATTCACGATAAATCAACATTAGAAGATGTACACATCCTTGTCTACGTATCTGCAATTACAACAATAGAATTGAATTAACAAAATTATAAAACACAAAACAAAACCTCAGCCACCTCAAGAAAGCCAAAATGGCAAATTAGAATTGACTATAATAAAAATAGTTGAAAACGATACATACAAAATATACTGGGATAGAACGATTTACTCTGGCAAAACGTTAGCATGCAATAGACCAGATATTATAATAATCAATAAAAAAGACAATACCACCCAATTACTTGAAATAAGCATACCAAATGTTACCAGCATACACAGCAAATACATTTAAAAAATAATAAAATACACAGATTTAAGAGAGCAAATAAACCAGATATGGAAACAAAATGAAGTGAGTATCATACTGCTCATAATCTCCAAGACAGGAAAGTTTTATGCAATACTTTTATAGAAAACTAGCGGACCCTCACCCGCTTCGCTGGGTGAAAGAAAAATATAAATGAAAAGTGTTCTTTGTTTTTTTCTTGTTTCATCATTTAATTCATGCTCGGCCATTATTTTTTGACTTATTCTAATAACAATGTTTTATTTATTTTAGTGACTTACTCTAATGATTGTAAACTAACAACTTATTCTAAAGCCTTCTGATACACAAAATTTTTGGTTTTATTTTTATGTAGTGTATAAATATAAAGTAACGATGGTTTCCCTACTCGAGAACATCCTACATACAGTTGCCCATGTCCAAAGCATGAATAAGTTAGGTCAATTCCACATAATTGAAGTGTTTGACCTTGAGACTTATTGATTGTAATAGCAAAATCAAGGCGAATGGGAAATTGAAGTCGCTTAAAATCAAAAGGCAAATCTGTTGAAATCATTGGAATGCGCGGAATCAAAACATCTTCACCTCTAAATTTGCCTTTCAAAATTATTGCTTCAATTACATTGTTCATTATCCGTTTCACTGCTAATCTTGTCCCATTGCATAGTTTCGGCTGATTGATATTTCGCAACATAATGATCACTGCGCCGACTTTCAATTGCAAACGATGTGGTGGCAAGCCAGGCAAATTAAGTGAATTCAAAAATTCAATTGGATAATTCACTACATCGTCGGGATTTGTGATTGAATCAATTGATTTAAAGGTGACAACTTCACCTGGAATTTGAGTCAAAATACTGGCATTGATTTCATTGACATCGACATTTTTGGCAGCTAATATAGCTCTCTCGCTTAGCCAATCTTGATTTCGATAGTTTTGTGCAATATTTGGGAATACATTTTGCACTAATTGTACTCTTGATTCTGTTACTGTACAAAATTTAGTTGGAAGTGTGATCATGCCAGTATTCTGATCAATTGGCTTTCGTCCATTTCCAATTTGCAACAAATGTACGGAAAATTCAGCAGCTGTTGGATCATTCTGTAACTGCACACGAACATTAGTAGTTAATGTGAGTTTTTGAACATATTTCCACAGATTAGCAGATTTAAGGCACGCTCTCAATCCATCAGCTGCTGTTGATTTGGGAATAACAGGCAAAGTTTGTCGAAAATCACCGGCCAATAGAATTAGTGCACCACCAAATATGTTTGTGTTATTTCGAAAATCTTTCAGTGTTCTATTTAAGCCTTCCAGTGATTTTTTATGAGCCATCATACATTCATCCCATACAATAATTTTACATGTTTGTAAAACCTTTCCCATTCCAGAATTTTTAGAAATGTTGCAAGTTGGTTCTTCATTTACTTGCATATTTAACCCTAGAACACACACCCGGGATACGTTTGTACCCGGGATCTTATTTTGCGGTTTTTTTTAATGCTTATTCAACCGATTTCTATAATTTTTTTTTTGAAATGTATATTTTAATATATAACAAGTATTTTGTATTATGTTTCATTCGAATATTCCTACTGGTTCCAGCGATATGGGCAAATAAAGTCAGGACATGCAACAGTGGATTTTTGTTTTTGTTGTTGTCCTGATAAATGCAAAACAAAATAATATAATTTATAATAATATACTTGTAGAGTAACAACGAATACACATTTTGGTTTTTATTTCATTGAAATATTCTACCTGGTTCAAAAGATATGTGCAAAAAGGTCGCGCAAGGTATGGGTACGTAGGTAGCAAATACACTGGTATAACTGGTTTTTGTATTTTATATGCAGCTGCAAGGGTTGTTTTCACACGAGGTGTTGTTATAAATGCTGCCTGCTGATATTTTCATTATTGTTTTGGTGCTCAAAAGTGTAAGAAGTGAAAATATAAGTGAAAATAAATATAACTGAAACTATAAATAACTGGATACGAAATGACTTCAAGAAGAAACGAATATTTATCAAGTGCAGCATATACATACAAAATATACTGGGATAGAACGATTCACTGTCAAAACATGGCGTGGGAATAATAATAATAGTAACTAGTGCCTTGTCAGACCAACCTGCAACCACTAGAGTTGGAAAACCCAGACAACGCATGATATGAGCGAATGAAATGAATGAAAATGTCATGCATTGCTACTACCTAAGTACAAAATTTGAAATGGTGAAAACTGGCTATAGAGAAGAGGTTCACCGACTGTTTACGGAAATATATCCCCAATACAGTGAAATAACACAGCAAAGACTCGCGGATCTAAAACGAAGCATAATTACAAATAACAGAGTAACCAGCATAGACATCCAAAATATTAAAGAACAAGTAGAGGTATAAATGAATACAATATTCCAACAAAACATTAAACAATCATCTCAGTCAAACTCAGCAGACAAATCTAATATTATACTTCAATTTTACCACAACAAGCACTTCAAAAAACTAACTGCCACACAGATGGAAACAACAGTACAGCCACTCACCTTATTATCAACGTAGACAGCACAACTCCAACGCCCGATAATATATAATATCAACTCTTCCAAAAAGTAAAAACTGCTTTTGAAACAAACAAAATCAAATGGGAAGGAACTGACCCGACAACTCGTCCCTATATACCTAAACTTATCTTCAAAAAGCAAACCATCCAACATATAGACATAATAAATAATCGAATACTACCTAGCCCAATTCACGATAAATCAACATTAGAAGATGTACACATCCTTGTCTACGTATCTGCAATTACAACAATAGAATTGAATTAACAAAATTATAAAACACAAAACAAAACCTCAGCCACCTCAAGAAAGCCAAAATGGCAAATTAGAATTGACTATAATAAAAATAGTTGAAAACGATACATACAAAATATACTGGGATAGAACGATTTACTCTGGCAAAACGTTAGCATGCAATAGACCAGATATTATAATAATCAATAAAAAAGACAATACCACCCAATTACTTGAAATAAGCATACCAAATGTTACCAGCATACACAGCAAATACATTTAAAAAATAATAAAATACACAGATTTAAGAGAGCAAATAAACCAGATATGGAAACAAAATGAAGTGAGTATCATACTGCTCATAATCTCCAAGACAGGAAAGTTTTATGCAATACTTTTATAGAAAACTAGCGGACCCTCACCCGCTTCGCTGGGTGAAAGAAAAATATAAATGAAAAGTGTTCTTTGTTTTTTTCTTGTTTCATCATTTAATTCATGCTCGGCCATTATTTTTTGACTTATTCTAATAACAATGTTTTATTTATTTTAGTGACTTACTCTAATGATTGTAAACTAACAACTTATTCTAAAGCCTTCTGATACACAAAATTTTTGGTTTTATTTTTATGTAGTGTATAAATATAAAGTAACGATGGTTTCCCTACTCGAGAACATCCTACATACAGTTGCCCATGTCCAAAGCATGAATAAGTTAGGTCAATTCCACATAATTGAAGTGTTTGACCTTGAGACTTATTGATTGTAATAGCAAAATCAAGGCGAATGGGAAATTGAAGTCGCTTAAAATCAAAAGGCAAATCTGTTGAAATCATTGGAATGCGCGGAATCAAAACATCTTCACCTCTAAATTTGCCTTTCAAAATTATTGCTTCAATTACATTGTTCATTATCCGTTTCACTGCTAATCTTGTCCCATTGCATAGTTTCGGCTGATTGATATTTCGCAACATAATGATCACTGCGCCGACTTTCAATTGCAAACGATGTGGTGGCAAGCCAGGCAAATTAAGTGAATTCAAAAATTCAATTGGATAATTCACTACATCGTCGGGATTTGTGATTGAATCAATTGATTTAAAGGTGACAACTTCACCTGGAATTTGAGTCAAAATACTGGCATTGATTTCATTGACATCGACATTTTTGGCAGCTAATATAGCTCTCTCGCTTAGCCAATCTTGATTTCGATAGTTTTGTGCAATATTTGGGAATACATTTTGCACTAATTGTACTCTTGATTCTGTTACTGTACAAAATTTAGTTGGAAGTGTGATCATGCCAGTATTCTGATCAATTGGCTTTCGTCCATTTCCAATTTGCAACAAATGTGCGGAAAATTCAGCAGCTGTTGGATCATTCTGTAACTGCACACGAACATTAGTAGTTAATGTGAGTTTTTGAACATATTTCCACAGATTAGCAGATTTAAGGCACGCTCTCAATTCATCAGCTGCTGTTGATTTGGGAATAACAGGCAAAGTTTGTCGAAAATCACCGGCCAATAGAATTAATGCACCACCAAATATGTTTGTGTTATTTCGAAAATCTTTCAGTGTTCTATTTAAGCCTTCCAGTGATTTTTTATGAGCCATCGTACATTCATCCCATACAATAATTTTACATGTTTGTAAAACCTTTCCCATTCCAGAATTTTTAGAAATGTTGCAAGTTGGTTCTTCATTTACTTGCATATTTAACCCTAGAACACACACCCGGGATACGTTTGCACCCGGGATCTTATTTTGCGGTTTTTTTTAATGCTTATTCAACCGATTTCTATAATTTTTTTTTTGAAATGTATATTTTAATATATAACAAGTATTTTGTATTATGTTTCATTCGAATATTCCTACTGGTTCCAGCGATATGGGCAAATAAAGTCAGGACATGCAACAGTGGATTTTTGTTTTTGTTGTTGTCCTGATAAATGCAAAACAAAATAATATAATTTATAATAATATACTTGTAGAGTAACAACGAATACACATTTTGGTTTTTATTTCATTGAAATATTCTACCTGGTTCAAAAGATATGTGCAAAAAGGTCGCGCAAGGTATGGGTACGTAGGTAGCAAATACACTGGTATAACTGGTTTTTGTATTTTATATGCAGCTGCAAGGGTTGTTTTCACACGAGGTGTTGTTATAAATGCTGCCTGCTGATATTTTCATTATTGTTTTGGTGCTCAAAAGTGTAAGAAGTGAAAATATAAGTGAAAATAAATATAACTGAAACTATAAATAACTGGATACGAAATGACTTCAAGAAGAAACGAATATTTATCAAGTGCAGCATATAGAAGGTAAAAAATGTAAAATAAGCAACAATGTAAACATATACTAATTTTTTTTATTATGCAGGCTAACTGAGGAACAGCGAGAATCATATATACAATCTTTATTTGATGAAATTTGTGACGATGACGCTCCCTATGACTTTGACTCAGAAGATGAAGAAGAAATTCAATTCAATGTGAAATACATTGAAATTGCTGATGACGATGCTGAAGTTTCGCAAAGTGCCGCAGAAGTATTACCTGATTATGCGGACTATGAGGATGATGAAGAAGACGATGAAGAAGAAGAAGTAGAAGAAAATAATGAATTACCTGCTAGTGGCGAAAAATTTATTGCACGTGATGGTACTGAGTGGATGAAAGAACCAAATGTAAGTCGTCAGGTACTCAGACAAAATATTATAAGAGAACGTTCTGGACCAGCTAGATGCACTGAAATGTTGTCAATAGAGCAAACATTCAAATGTTTCATGAACGTTGAAATGGCTGATATAATTATGCGCCACACAAATAAGTTAGCAAAAGAAACTTATAATGCTTACAACAATGCGCATCCAAACACAACTCCTAAGTCATGGACGCCTGTGTCAATAACAGAGCTGTATGCATTTTTCGGCATACTTATTATGACTGGTGCGAACCATAGCAATGGAGAACATGTTCGAGATTTATGGAGCGTCAAAAACTATTCTTTATATCGCGCCACAATGGGAGTCAACCGTTTCTGTTCGATATTGCGGTTCCTGAGATTTGACGATAAAAACACTCGTGCAACACGCTTACTAACTGATAAAGCAGCACCGATCAGTGAGTTGTGGACGATGATGAACAATAATCTTGCTGCACATTACAAGCCCAGCTCATGCTTGACGATTGATGAACAATTATTTCCTTACAGTGGACGCACACGGTTTACGCAGTACATACCGTCAAAACCTGCTAAATATGGTGTCAAGGTTTGGTGGATTTGCGATGCCACAAATGCATATCCACTGCATGGACTAATATATACTGGCCAAGCAGAAACTGGTAGGGAAACGAACCAAGGCGAACGAGTGGTGAAGGATTTGTCTGCCAAATACCAAGGAAGTGGCCGAAACATTACAATGGGCAATTTTTTTACGACCTTGCCAGTTGCAGAACTGCTTCTCACCTGGAAAGTCACGATCGTTGGAACTTTGCGCAAAAACAAATGATATATTCCTCAAGAAATGAAGCAGAACAAAACCAGGACAATTGGTTCAACGACATTTGGCTTCAAAAATAATGTGACAATGTGCTCTTATGTTCCCAAAAAAAATAAAGCAATAATTTTGCTTTCGACCATGCATAATGATGCTGAAATAGCTGACAGTGGGAAACCTGAAATAATTGAATATTATAATCGTACCAAAGGTGGTGTTGATCGAATGGACCAAATGTTTGTGGAATATCCAACACAAAGACAAACAAAACGATGGCCACTAGCGATGTTCTTCAACATGTTGGACAATACAGCTCTTGCAGCCTACATTGTCTACGATTTGAATAACCCTATGTTGCCTTGGAGAACAAACAACAAGCGTAAGCAGATCCTGCGCAGCTTGGCTGAAGCATTGTGTTGCCCATTATTGAAGCCAGAGCCATAAATCGTCAAGTGACGCGAAATTTTTCGACTAAAATTGCTATTGAAGCATATTTCAACCGACCGCTGGAATCAATGGTGTCAACAGCAGCATCAACATCTGCCGCAGCGCGCACGCCAAAACCTGTGTCCGGATCTTGCTATTTATGTAACGCACAAGAGAAAAAACGCCGTAGAAAAACCAGAAAGCTGTGCGCCAAATGTAAGAAGCCAATGTGTCTTGAACATTCGGTCACATCAACAAATTGCTCTATTTGCCATGATTTTCCTTAGATATAAGATGCATTTTTATAATTTTTATAATAAAAGTCAATAATATAATGTGTGAAATGAATATTTTTTAATTTTTCAAATAAAAAAATAATATAAAAAATGTTTTTTTTTTTTATTATTATGAGGATTTTTACTATTGGGGTACAAACGTATGCCGGGTGTGTGTTTACGTATATAATGTGTTTGGAAGGCTGTAGATCCTGAACCAATAGTCCGATCTGGTTCAAATTTTGAATTTGAACTCAAAACTAAATAATATTCCTAGATCCGAAGTTAGCGGTATAGAGGTATAGCGGTTCAAAAGTTACAACACTTCAAAGTTGAAGTGGATACATTTGTACCCGGGTGTGTTCTAGGGTTAATGGTAACTTTAATGCAGAATATGCAGTGCGACCGCCGTCCAATAAAGTTGCCGCTATTCCAGATGATGCCAAAGCCAATGCAATATTGTTCTGTGATCGAATGGTGGCCAAAATTAACGACAACAAAAACGTTTTTCCAGTCCCACCTGGTGCATCTAAGAAGAATATTCCTCCTCTTTCACTTGCAACATTGTCTATAATTGTGTCATATGCCTGCCTTTGCTCTGTGTTTAATTTTGGTAGGTTTGTTGTTACAAATGTGTTCAGATCATTTCGATCATATTCTTTTTCACGTCTTAATTCTGCATTGTATGCATCATGCATCGGACGATTTGGTGCGATCATACCTAACTCAGTCTTCGATTTTAATTAATGCCTCATTATATAATTCATCTGTATAATTCAAATTTAGATTTGCAGTAATGCAACGTACTTGATGTAGGATATCTTCTGTCATGTATTCTTGGTAAGTACTCCACAATTCTTTTGGGTTTGCTGGGAAACATGTAGCAAGAATGATGGCAAATAGTGTTCTTATTTGGTGTGGAGAACTTGCTGCACATGCATCCTTAAGAGTTGCATCCCACTGATTATCATTTTCAAGCAAATTCAATTCTTTGCATGCTTGCTGATAAGTAAAACAAAGATGACCATTAACTCGTTTCAAACTTTCGAATGATCTTGGGCCGGGAATATCAACTAAGAGTAAACGTAAATAGAAACATTCCCCTTTACTTGGATGCACAGTGTAAAGTCGTCCGATTGCATCACCCAAATGAACACCTGGATATCCATCTACAGGTATTCCTCGTTGCCTTCGTACCCAGGACCTTGATGATGCATTCCAAGTATAATATTTAGGAACATTTGAATAAAGCAATGTTCTTGCAAATGAATCTGTTTCACATAAGTTGAAAAATGCAGATAGTGTTGTTGGTGTTGGTCGTTCGGCCATTTGTTGAGCAGTATTTTCAGTGAAATAAACACTTTGTTTATTTTCTAAATGGACTGTCAAATGAATAACAGCTGGATGGCGATCATGAATCGGAAATGATAATATTCTCCAAACTGCTTCGTTGCTACTAATGTATCTTCCCATTTGGTAATTAGTAATTTCATCATTTCGATTTACAACTCCAAATACTGCCATGTCACTTCCTTTATGGATATATTTGCATATGTATTTGATGGATTTTTCGGAGTTACAATATTCAACATTTATAGGTATGTGCGTTAAATGTTTTCGATAATAATTTGGAATATGGAACTATCCAACGGCTATCGATCTCCACATCTTGATTAGTTATTTTCACAGTGACTGTTTTTCCATTATCTTCTGGTGATCTACTACGGTACAATGGATATCCATCATTTCCAGTCATTGTTTCAGCAATTAATTGCCTTGGGTAGTTTTTTGAACATTTACCATCAATCATACATGGAGAATTTTGATTTAACGTATCACACGGTCCATGAATCATGTTTTTGGTTACCGTAGAATGTAATTCTGGATCTTCATTTATATCTGGAATTTCAGCACATATAATATGATCAATTTTATCTGTGGTTAGTTTTTGTTTTAACCAAATCAAAATATGCGCATGAGGCAAGTCTCTTTTTTGCTATTCCACAGAATACATGAAACATTGTACATCTCCGTAATCTTTATGTTTTACAATGAAATCCATTAGAGACTGTAGCTTTCGTCTAAACACTCTCGCAGTAATGTCATGCCTATCAGTAGCTGATTGCCCAGTATATAAATGATTCTTAATATCATCCCATTTCGGATTGCTTGTGAAAGTTATGAATAAGTCGCGTCGACCATAATTTCTGACATAACACATTGCATCTTGGGCGTATTCATGCATATGCCTTGGAGTGCATGTATACGATGAAGGTAATATTACCATTTGACCAATGTAATTAACGTTGGTATCGTTGTTAATTGCATCTCGTAAATGTATGTATTCGTCACAGCGTAATTTTCTTTGGTTGAATTTAATGTAATTCAATCGTTCTGTTTCTATTTTCGCATACATGTCAACAATATACTGATGAAATAATTTACGACATTTTAAAATGTGATTCTCTTGATTTTCTCTTATCATGATTCTGTATGCATAATAATTCATTGCGCTTACAGTTTTATTTGTTTCTTGACCATATGCTGGATTTATTTGTTTTATATCAATCGAATAACCATCTTCACCACGACAGAACATAAGAGGATATTGTAATGCATCATATTTTCGATGCGTTTCATTAACAAGTTGCAGTGTATCATTTCTTCTTTGCAAAACAATATCTCTTGGTTGAAATTCATCTCCAGATATAATAATTGCAACCTCTTTGCTTGAAGTTGGTTGATTGTATCTTCCACGATGTTCGCCGGCAGGCGTTTTATTTGCATCAATTTTAATTTTATGATTATCAGATGACAATCTTTCGATTGTTGTTTTAAAACTTTGCACCAAAACATTGTGTGTGTTTAATAAATCTTGTAACTCTCTCATAATGACTCTGTTTATATTTCTAGAAAATGCACACCGTACTTCAAGTTCATCATCGTTGTCATTAATGAAATAAATTTGCAAAAATTTTGACTCTTGATCGGGTAGTGGTAGTAATGAACCTATTAAGTGATATGCTGGCCCTTGAATCTGAAAAAATCCATAATTTGTGTCCATAAAATCTAATGATTCATTAGATGTGTCAGCGAATGTTGTTAAACGTTGAAGTTTATGTATTACCTTCAACGTTGGCATGAAGTTATCGGTTATAATTTTTCCAGCACCAAAAGATGTCATTTGAAAACATGAATTGTATGTGGAAATTTTTTGAAGAAAATATTTGGAATCGGGTGATGTTCCCGATAAGAATGTAGCTAATGGGTCAGGCGGATATTGTATGTCTGGTAAACGAACTTTTCCTGCAGCGCGACACATGCCTGGTGTTTCAGTTTTGAATTTCAATGCTTGACAAAATCCGCAAATTTTATCCATACTTCCAATGACAACGTATTTGTGAGATGAATAATCAAGTTGTGGATTATATTGATATGCTGCACCATTCAAATTTACAGAATTGATATTTATTGGCCGATTTTGAGAATGTGACCTAGTACGATCTCTTTGTTGACTTAATCTATCAGCATGATTTTCCTCACTTTCATTTTGTCTGTGATTTTGCACATTTCTATTGTGACGTGTATCCGATGTTAGCATGTCTTCTACCTCTTGGCATTTCTTTTACCGAATCAAGGTGGTCTTCTTTATGTCACTCTGAGCTCTTGATTGCTACTTTTCTTGTTTTTAAACTGAAATTCAAATAAACATACTGTTAGCGCCATCTTCTAAAAATATCATTGAACTGTGAGCACGCGTTGAAATGAAAATTACATAGAGCAGAAATGGGAAATGATCAGCAAAAATAACATATATTTTTGAAATTTTTCTTGAAAATATCTACGGAAAGTGTAAAAACAATCTCTTTTCTTAAATATCTTAAGTAAAAACTTCTAAAATATTAATTATTTTTGCCGATTTCTGTTGTGTGTATTTTTCACACCATTTATTCACTGTTTCACTTGTTATCAATCATTTGCAAAATTAAAATATATTTTGTAAATTTTTCGTGAAAATATCGTTGGAAAATGTGAAAACAATCTCTTCTCTTAAATATTTCTGACGCAATTTTTTTATCTCTTTGGTTGATGCCTGGAAACTGCTTCACTTGAACACTTTACCAAATAAAACACTTTCTTGTTAGTTTTAACACTTACTTACTTACACTATGCACTATTACTGATAACCTTTGGTAATCTTCTAATAAAACGGCCTTGCTTAAGTACTTTTTTAGCGACGACCTGTTCAGGTTCGTTGAGCTAATGGTTTTGCTTCGGATATCCCGAAATGTGGGTGTAAAGAAGAAGTATTTAAGCAAAGTGTTAAGTTAGTCACAGCAGCATTGTGTTAGGCTGCAAACACAGTGCACGCTGAGACGAAGACGAAGATGAAGACGAAGCTGAAGAGAAATTGCTTGCGTTGCGAGTAAGCGAATAGGTTGCACAGTGCAAGACGAATTGGTTGCGCTTTTGTTATGTTAGTCGCAATGGATTCCTCATCAGATGATGACCTGTTGATTGAGCAAAGCTTATATTTTAAATTAAAACGTATAAAAGTAAATAAAAAAGTACACCCTATAAATTTGGGAAGAGAAGCATTTGGTGAATTTCATCATTTGTATGATGAGCTGCGCCACGATGAAAAGAAATTTGTGGAATATACCAGAATGACAATTAGCACATTTGATTATATTCTAATTAAAATTGAGCCACTTATTATTAAAAATTGGACTAATTTTAATAAAACGCCAATTATATGTGCTGAAAGGCTAATTGTGACGTTAAGGTAAAAAAAATTTAAAATATATTTAGTTTTATGCCTTTTATTGATTATTACTTCTCATTTAATTACTTGCTTATCGACTGTCTTAACTTAATTAACGTGCCAAAGCATAGACAGAACAAACAAACAAAAACCACGGTAACTAGCCAGCGATTCGTCTTCAAATTCAGTACAGCAGCGTTTGAAGCTGATTGCTTGCGTTTCGTCTTCATCTTCGTCTTCGTCACAGCGCGCACTATGCGTACGAGCGAGCGAATTCATACGATTTG
Source organism: Anastrepha ludens (assembly GCF_028408465.1). Lineage (NCBI taxonomy): Eukaryota > Metazoa > Arthropoda > Insecta > Diptera > Tephritidae > Anastrepha > Anastrepha ludens. The sequence goes on from NC_071503.1 coordinate 70,880,492, forward strand.
TTCTGCACTGTTTTTCGTCTTCAGCTTCGTCTTCATCTTCGTCTTCGTCTCAGCGTGCACTGTGTTTGCAACCTTACGATTAATTATTGCAGGCGGCCAGCTACAGCTTTGCCTGCTAATTTGTATGTTTCTATTCTATGCGAGTGCAGGCGTGCAGCCACTGCTGTATGAATATATGTATATGTATGTATGTTTGCATTCCATTGAAATGTATGTAATGGAATGAAAATTTAGGCATAAATACTGCTGCGTTAACTTGTTCATATGTGAGTGAAATGTACGCTCCATGCAACCGTTTACAACAACAACCACACGCGTAAAAAGAACGCTGCCTCGTGTATACTGTGTGTTGACGAAGAAGTAAAGGAGATTTTAACCAAATATAGTTACAAACCTTCTCCTCATGTGTCTCTTCAATGTGGCAAAGTTTGGTTAAAATCGGTTGAGCCATTCTCCGTAAAGTTCATCACAATGCGAAAAACGGCTGAATTTTTATATATATAGATTCAAGCGCTTTGGCATAAACAATATTTTTTGTTTTTCTATTTGTTTTTGAGTAAATATATAATGTTGTTGGCTTCCCAACACGGGAACAGCCAACGTTTGGTTGACCATAGGTGAATACTGGTTCTTCTAAACTCATCCCGCATATTTCTAAAGTTTGCCCTTGTGATTTAGTGATAGTTATTGCAAATGCTAAACGAATGGGCAGTTGCAAACGCTTGAATTCGAATGGCAATTCAGGAGGAATCATTGGAATTCGTGGTATTAGGACGTCTTCATTCTTGAATTTGCCAACCAAAATAGTTGCTTGGATAACATTATTCATCAATCGTTCGACTACTTCATTTTGTTCTTGACGTTCTTCTGATGTCGTGTTATTCCGGGTATTTCTCATGCGCCTATTATTATTTGTCGAACGACCAATATGATTACGTGATTCTCTTGGCATTTGTACTGTAATAAACATGATTGTAATTATGGTATTCTGAGACTTTAAAACATGTTTTTTTTTTTTCAATTTTGTGGATTATATTTTCGATGCATATGTGTTTAAAAGCTCAAGTCCACATGGTCAGGATTATTTTATTTTGTTGTGATTTTCTTAAATCATCTCTTTTCTTCTGAAAATTGTTGACAATTTGCATGATAAGACTATTAATGTTTTCATCAAAGTTACGCATTTTTCGTGCTCTTCTTTTTCATCCTTTAACAATTTCTTTTGTTTTTTCATTTTTTTTACCATCTTTTTCACTCATGGTGTATCGTAGCTTATCGCATATGAACCGAAAAACTAAATCCACAAAACATAATTTCATTTGAACATTCGGATTTCACATTAAATTCTCAAATTTCGTAAGAAATTATTCACTGTTCCAAAATCCACTCCAAAAAAATTCACAAAAAATGTCTACACTTTGCACTTACGTCTTCTCCTTATGGCGTCCAAATCAGAAAGAAATATTGATACATTGTAATTCACACTGTCAATTTGACAGTTCAGTTCCGCCCCAAGTAAACGACATTGAACACGACACGAAACCCATTTTCAATACTTACTTAACAATGTGTGTAAGTTTGGTTTAATTCGGTGCAAAGACACGGCGGGTCCACGTTTTGGCATATATTTCGAGACCCTAGTCATCAATAGGTATGGAAATTACCCCGTATTAAAGCACTTATCAACAGCTTTCATTTGATACCCATATTGTACATACACAACCAAAGGTTACACGGGTCCACGTTTTGACCTATATCTCGAGACCCCAGTCACGGAGCGGCATGAAAAATACTCTGTACTAAAGCATTCACCAACAGCTTCCATTTGATACCCATATTGTACAAACACATGCTAGGGTTACCCGGGTCCACGTTTTGGCCTATATCTCGAGACCCTAGTCACGGAACGGTATGAAAAATACTCTATACTATAGAAATCATCAACAGCTTCTATTTGCCACCCATATTGTACAAACACATCCTAAGGTTACCCTGGTCCACGTTTTGGCCTATTTCTCCAGACCCTGGTATCCGATTCTTAAAATTTTTAAACGGTCCACATGTGTCTCTTCAATGTGGCAAAGTTTGGTTAAAATCGGTTTGAGCCATTCTCCGTAAAGTTCATCACAACGCGAAAAACGGCTGAATTTTTATATATATAGATTTAAAATTAATAAACATTGACAAAAAAATACACGGTAATATTCAAAAAGCTGTGATAATAAAACCATGCAATATTTGTAGTTAGGTCCTTTTTAAACCCGTACTAATAAAACCCCAAAACACTTTGACATAAATAATAATAAAATAATACAAAACATAATACAAAAAACAAATAATAAGTCTTAGCCTGAATCCCTTGTCCAACACGAAAAATCTACAGACCACAAAATGAACCATTTACTATATATGGATGACATTAAACAATATGCGGCAACACAGTCCCAGTTAAAGCACCTCCTTAAGATCACAGAAGAATTCTCAACAGATATAAGAATGCAATTCGGAAGAAGTAAATGAATAGCACAACACGTGGAGAGAGGAAGATGGGTAGAAGCACAAACAGAAAAAATTGGTAATCAAACCATGGACAATTTACAAGAAAACGAAACCTATAAATATTTGGGTTTCCAACGAAGCATCAAACTAGACCACACAACTTGCAACACAATATGAAAAACGACTTAAACAAATCCTTAAAACATATTTGAATTCCAAAAATCTTACCAAAGCCATAAATACATATGCTATCCCCATACTATCATACTCACTTGGGATCATACGTTGGTCTAACACAGATCTCAACAACATAGAAATAACAACTAGAAAACAGATGACAAAATATAGAAAGCTACATCCAAAATCATGCATACAACGAATTACAATACCAAGAACAGAAGGGGGAAGAGGCGTTATAGACATTCACAACGTGCACAACAATCAAATAAATAATCTCAAACATTTTTCCAAACCAAACATCTAATTTACATAGAGCAATAGTTATAGCAGACAGAAACTTTTCGCCACTAAACCTTCACAACACAGACCACATAATAACTTTACAGCAATAGACAAAAAAAAGAAGCAATTTGGGCACAGAAAGAGCTACATGGTAGACATTTACACATAATGCTGGACCAAAACGTTGAACAGAAGAACAGCTACACAAGGCTGCAAAAGGTTACAAAAAGGAGAACTTTATCCTGAAACTGAGTGATTTGCGATCGCCATTCAGGATCATGTTATCCTCTCCAAAAATTACCGAAAATACATTTTGAAAGATCCCAACATCTCAGATGATAAATGCCGCAGATGCCACATATACGCAGAAACGATAGTCGCAAAAAATCTAAACCAAGAAATAGCACAGAAATTACACCTGTTTGAAAACCATTTTATAAATAGACACCATGCAATATAATAGAAAATGAAATATATACACTATACTGGGGCATAGCAATACATACAGATAAAACCATAATTAACCCTTCCGTGGTAACCTCGGGTCATTTGTACCTCGGCAAAAGTGACCCATAGTTGTATCTTGTGGAGGGGGAAAGGGAGCCCGTCCGAAATATATCGAAAAAAAATTCTATTGCAGTACCCTACAAAACCCTACAGTATGAGACCTCCAGTTCTTTACCAGCAAAAGTGAGTGATAGTTCAATATTTAAAGAGGCACGAGTGACCTGAGAATACCGTGAACGTGTACAACAAGAAAGTAAGGTAAGACATTTTTTTTTTGTTTTTTTTGCTTTATTTGTAATGAAAAAAAATATTTGTACAAAAAAAACTTTTAAATAACAACAGTAGAGCGTTTAATAACTTTTTCAAATATAAACACGTGTTTACGAAATTTGAGTGTTTGAACATAATGGGGGAAAAACCCGAAAAATTAACTAAAGAAACATGCACCTAGAATAGGATGAACAGTTATATTTAAAAAGTAATTTTAAGTTTATTATATGATACACAGATAAAAAAATGAACTTGATTCAAGAGAGAAATTCTTGATCCAAGCACATCCTTTTGAAGAGTTTTATTTCCTTGAAATAAGGTGAAAAATTCTTAATCCAAGAAATTTTTCTTAGTTCAAATAAATTTGACTTGGCTCAAGAAATTTTTTATTTTATTCAAGAAAATGAAATTCTTCAAAATGATGTGCTTGGATCAAGAATTTCTCTTTTGAATCAAATCATTCTTTCTATCAGTGTACGATAAAACAAGCACACTTTCCACTCCTCGTACTTATGCCCGCATCTTCAAAATCATACCTAGGTATTTTCGTGCATACTCTCATGCTCCATCCTTCAATCTCATTCTTTCTCTTTCACACTCATACACTCCGAACACAGTATCTTACAACTAGGCTTAAAACTACCTGATGACCTTTGCTTTACACATACACTCTTTATATTTTCGATATTACATGTATATAAATAATAAGATTTCGTAAGAAAAGAAATTCCTGCAACTTCCCCATTCTTAAATGTAAATACGTGTAGAAAATATTATTTCAAATGTATTGATGACAATTTGAGTTTCTTTATCTAGAAAACATCAAAAAAACAAATGTATTGATGACAATTTGAATTTCTTTATCTAGAAAACATCAAAAAAACTAAAAATGTTTCGACGGCCACTCGCTGAAATCGATCGAATTCTGCGTCCTCGAGAAAGGGAAGTCGATTATGGCGGTGAAGCGAGTGACACCGAGGAAGACTTCATCGAGGATGGGGAATCGAGTGCGACAGAAGGTTCTTGTTCGGATGAAGATTCTGTAAATGAAGAAGAAGATGATGAAGAAGCAACACCGACCCGAGTACGCAAGCGAAAATTTGTCTATGGTAAAGACAAATTGAAATGGTGTCTCGAAGCCCCGGAGACACGTGGTCGTCGTTCAAGCTCCATAACCATACATTTGCCTGCAGCAAAGGGTGATAGTTTAAAAGCTCCCAAACATTTGAATCATGACGAGCATTAGTCATCGAGGAAATGCTTGAATTAACCTTGCAATGGACCAATGTTTCAATCGAGCTATACAAAACCAGCACTGAGATGAATAACGCAGAGGCTCCTACTTTTGCTTCTCTCTCAATGAACGAATTGAAAGCGTTTGTAGGTTTATTTTATTATCAAGGCGTTCCGAAAAATAAAATTTTAAAATTAGTGAGATGTGGTGTAATCAGTTTGGTAGTAATTTGTATCGCACCGTAGTGGGGGGGGGTTCAGAGGAAATTTCTCAGCTCGTTTTTACATTCCATAAAAACCAGCTCGTTACGGCATTAAGATTCTGTCTCTAAATGATTCACGGACTTATTATATGCTGAACGCGATTCCTTATACTGGAAAAGTTGAGACACAGCAAGCTGAATCTGTACCAACTTATTTTGTAAGGCGTCTATCGAAGCCTGTTCATGGTTCAGGTAGAATAATTACCTGCGACACTTGGTTTTCATCGGTTGAATGTTTCAAAAAAATGATGGAAACTAACAATTTACGGATGTTTGGGACTTTGCGTAAAAACAAAAGACAAGTTCCAGAATCATTTTAACGCACAGCCTCTGCTGGTACGCTGAAGGAAGGCTACAACGGACAACTCTCTCTAACTTCTTACAGCTCAAAAAGGAACAAAGTCGTGCTAATGTTATTAACTTTTCATAAATCCGTCAAGATGGACCAAGGTGAAAAACCCAACATCGTCACCGACTACAATCAAAATAAATCTGGAACCGATGTTTTTGCTCAGTTGTAAGGGAATTACTCATGTGCCAGAAGAACCTACAGGTGGCCGTTGCGCTTATTTTTTGGTATTATTGACATGGCGGGAGTCAATAGTTGCATCACCTGGAATTTACTTCCTGTGCATGACATTTGAACACGACGTGAATTTTTGAATAGTTTGGTCCTCTCTTTGGTAAAACCGCATTTACATGATCGCATGCAAATTCCCCGTCTTCCAAAAGCGACGCAACAGAATATTCAAGAAGTCTTGGATTTCGTAGAGAATCGCGAACTTATTCCATGCAATAAGTTAGAGAAGAGAAAACGCTGTGCTCATCGCCCATCTTCGAAGGACAAAAAAAATTTTCTGTGCTGCTCAAAGTGCCGCAAACCGGTGTGTGAACAGCATCGGCATGAAATCTGTATTGATTGGGTTTAATTTTTTTTCTTTTCTCATTGTAATTTTGTATTTTTGAAAAACTTTTGTCTTATTACTTTTTTGTGCTAATTTAAAAAAAAAAAAAAAAAAAAAAAAAAAAAAAAACCTCACACAACAAGCAAATTAGCATAAACTGCTGAAAGTGTTATTAACACATCTTCCCATATTTGAATTTGGAAAAAAAAAAAAAAAAAAAGCAAATACAAAAACAAACTCAAGTTTAATTTCATGACTAAAGTTCTGAAATTTGGAGAAAAATTTCCACGCATCTGTAAAAAGTATTAACGGCAATAGGTGAAGAACAGTTTCTAAAATAACTGATACAGCAGCAAGTAGAATAGAGTAAGGAAAACATACACAAAAACAACAAAACACCTCAGCGATTTAAAACCGAAGAATATTCTCTTGAGTTCTTAAAACAAAAACAATTGATTTACTTTTGCAAGCACTATACATATGTGTTTATGAACAAAAGGCGACAAAGTTGTATGACGAAAATGGACGAATTAAATCAAAGGCTAGCAGCAATGGAATTAGCTATGAAACAACAACAAACAGTAATTATGGAACAACAACAACAAATAAATATGTACAGACAACAAGAAGTACTGCAAAATCAATTTCTTCAACTCAGTTCTAAAGACGTTTTACAACAATTTCGTCACATTAGACCGTTAGATGGCACACAACCAGTATATTCTTTTTTCAAGTCCGTTGAAAATGTACTACAGCTTTGTGCAAGTAATGTGGATTTGACACGTTTTGGAATTCAAATTATATTATAAGAAACGAAAAAATTATGGGTGATGCTGGCAGGAGTATACAAGAGTTAGAGGATGATGCTGATTGGAACCTTATCAAATCACACTTGAAGCAGCATTTCAGACCACGACGAACATATGGAGAAATTTTCAACAGTTGCAGAATGGTAAAAGTAAGCACATTAAGAGAATTATTTAGTTATTTTGAAAAGGGCAAATTTGACCTAAATGAACTATACGAGTTTGATGGTAAAAAGTCAACACTTTATTCTCCTCAAAGTATTAATAGGGATTTAGTTGATATTTTACTCGAAAAAATTGATGCCCCTATTAAAGCACATATTATAGAGAACAATGATTTGAATCAGGTTATTGTAAGGTACACAAATTTAAAACTGTTGGACGATACCAGGTGCATAGATTTTAGGCATAGAAGGCAACAAACAAAAATTAAAAGCAATTCGAATTTAAATCAGCAATATGAGGGAGAACATGTTAACCAATCGTTTAAAAATATTAATAATATGTATACATTTCCTGTAAATAAAAGTGAATTACAAAAATGCGATGCTCAAGTTAGAAACTATCAATATAAGCAACAAGATAATTCAGCACAACAACACCATAAAAACACGAGTAAATTATATGATAATAGCAATTCTTCGCGGTTCAGGAATAGGGACTATTCAACCATTAATAGCAATAATCGTAATAATGGGGTTGAACCCATGGATATTGCTAATATAGACGACTGTAAATTTTTGCGATGGCCTTGATATGCAAAATTACCCATAATAACAATAACAATACAAAGTGAAAAAATTAATTGCTTGATTGACACTGGTTCCACGACTAGTCTTATAGGTCCAAACACCTTAAGTCAGTTTTCTATTGAGAATCTTGAGGAAGCACTATATTTTAAAACTATTAACGGTGTCAATCAGATAAAAAATAAAATAACCACTCCTTTCCCTAAAGAATTTAACCTGTATGGCACTATTTCTTGGAAAGTAGCTAACTTAAATAATAATAATTATAACGCCATTATTGGGCAAAACGTCCTAAGGCCACTAAGAGCGAAAATTGATTTCGCAAACGATTCTATAGAAATAAACGGCAATAAATTGTTTTTTCATGGATATCGAACCTGACGTACTTACCAAATTAAATTTGGATCACCTTAGCAGTGAAGAGCACGAAAAGCTCGAAAAATTATTATTGATGTACGAAGACTTATTTTATAAAGAAGGAGAGAGTCTGACGGCTACTCATTGTATCCAGCACGAGATAGTTACGCAAACTAACAATCCCATCTACTCGAAAATTTATCGATATCCCAAAGTTCACGAAAAAGAGATAAGTCGCCAAATAAATGATATGCTTAAGCAAAATATCATAGCGCCATCTTCGTCCCCGTATAACAGTCCTTTGTGGATTGTGCCCAAGAAGGAGAATAAAACAGGTTCGAGGGAATGGCGAATTGTTATCGATTATCGGAAGCTGAATGAAAATACAGTGGGCGATAAGTTTCCAATACCTAATATAGACGGTATATTAGAAAAATTGGGAAGAGCAATATACTTCACTACATTGGACCTTGCGAAAGGCTTCCATCAAATTGTAGTGAAGCCTGAAGACGGGAAAAAGACTGCGTTTTCAACCCCTCATGGACATTTTGAGTTCATCAGAATGCCATTTGGGCTTAAAAACGCCCCATCAACCTTCCAAAGGTTAATGAATGTAGTTCTCCAAAAATACATAAATAAAATATGTGTGGTCTACCTAGACGATATTTTGATTTTTAGTACCTCTTTGGAAGAACATTTAACAAACTTGAAACTAATATTTGAATCATTAAGAAAAGCCGGTCTTAAGATACAGGTGAATAAATGTAATTTTTTATCTAAAGAAACAGAGTATTTAGGCCATATCCTAACTCATGAAGGAGTGAAACCTAATGGCAACAAAATTGATGTAATTGAAAACCTTAAATTACCAACTACTGAGAAACAGATTAGGTCATTCTTAGGTATTACCGGCTATTACCGTAAATTTGTAAAAGATTACGCGAAAGTAGCGTATCCGATGATTTATTATCTGAAGAAAGGAAGAAAAATTAATCCTAATGATCCAAATTATGTCTCAGCGTTTGAGAAATTGAAAATTTTAATAACAGACCATCCTATTTTACGCTACCCCAATTTTAACAAAAGGTTTAAAGTAACTACCGATGCAAGTAACTTTGCTCTTGGGGCTGTTTTATCCCAGGAGGGCTACCCTGTGTGCTTTGCCTCGAGGACACTCAATGATCATGAGAAAAATTATTCGACGGTCGAGAAAGAGTTACTTAGCATAGTTTGGGCGGTTCAGTATTTTAGGCCATATGTTTTCGGTAAAGAATTCGATCTGCAAACGGATCATCAACCGCTTAAGTGGTTACAAGTGAAGTATAGGGGTAAGGATATTAATCCACGTCTTCAAAGGTGGCTAGTCCAATTAGGAGAATACGACGCGAAAATCGAATATATTCAGGGAAAAGATAATAAAATTGCCGATTTTCTCAGCCGAATAAATTCCATCACCAACGAAATTAATATGCTTAATGAAGAAAATGACAATTTTTCAACCATGGCAACCATACATTCCCAAGAGCAAGACCATAATGACCACTTCCCCATATTAGACACAGTTGTGAACCGCTTTAAAACTCAAATTATTTTATTAAAAGAAAAATCAATCGAAAAAGAGTACATACTCGGAAATATGCGAATATATATTCAAGAAAGTGATATCCCTGATTTTATATCCGACATAGTTAGGCGAAGCATGCTATAGGGTAAAGTAGGAATATATTGTGAGCTCAGTGATTCAGTTTACAATACCGTCCAGTTAAAGTTAATCGAATTATTTGAAAACAGTAAAAGTGCAAAATTTGTCAAATGTTCATATATGGCTAAAGATGTAAAAACTGAAGAAGAAGCTATAAAGCAAATATCCATTTTTCATACTAAAGAATCTGGCCATTCAGGCATAATCCCTAATTACGAAAGTTTAAAGCGAAAAATGTATCACCCAAATTTAAAGAATATTATCAGTAAAGTAATAAATAATTGCGATATTTGCACAGCATCAAAGTATGACCGAAATCCCATAAAGAAAAAATTTCATATCACGGAAACGTCTTCCGATAAAAGAGAAATAGTACACATAGATACCTACGTTAATTCCAAACATTCGTTTATTATTTTCCTTGATAAATTTTCAAAACATGCTGTAGCTTTTTTCCTTGAAGACAGAAATAGTCTTACTCTTGTAGAAAAAATAAGATTGTACATTTCGGCCATTGGTAAAATGAAAAAAATAGTTTGCGATAACGAATTTAACTCTATTAACGTAAAACAATTTTGTAAAGAGGAAAATATAGAATTACATTTATCGAAGCCAAACAGCCATACAGGCAATTCTGATGTGGAAAGGCTTAACAACACTCTAACTGAAAGAATCAGAGTTTTAAATTTAGAAAAAAAGATGCCAATAAAAGACCAAGTAAGTAAAGCAATAGAGCTTTACAACAACACTTTCCATTCAACGATTGAAAATACGCCCAACAATGTCCACAACAACAAAGCGGACACGAATAAAGTAAAGGAGAAAATTGAACAAAAAAAATTAAAGAAAATATCCAAAGCAAATGAAAAAAGAGAGGAGTATGTAGAGAATACAAGTGAGGGTTTTGTCAAAAATTATTTAAATGTTCGACACAAAGAACAACCAAAATTTAAAAAAATTAAATTAGCGAATGTTCACGAATCAAATATCAAACGGCCGTTTAAGCGAAGTGCAAGCCGATAAACGAAAAATCTTTGAATCAATTTTTTTTTTATTACATATTTAAATGTTTTTTTATCAGTACAATTTTTTTTCTGCCATTAAATATACTGCTGGTATAATTGTTGAGTTCCTATTTTTATTTAAAGTAACCCATATTTAACTATTTTGCACACAAATCGTTATATACTAAGTGAATATTTATGTACATTGTACATATTCATATATTGCGTAGTAATACATGCCTATTTGCCTTAAATATATGTATATGGTATACTAAAAATTCATAGAACTATGTGAAATCATACATATATAAATACAAAAAAAAAAATTAGAATAAAGAAAAGTAAAAAGACTAAACGTAATACAACGCCAAGGCACAAATAAAATCCCGGAGTATTTTTAAGTCAAGGGGGGAAGGAGTTACATACTCTCTCACTTCTAAGAGTAAGATCATTAGAGAGATCAGAGAACTTCCGTTATTAAGTTTAAATATTACTCTAGCTGTAAGTAAGTTTGTAAGTTTGTAACATAAAAATTGTAATATTAGCTCTTAAGTTTTAGTTTTAGTAGACACTTCTGTTTAAGCAGTTGATTTTAGTGACTAATAAAAAATATTAATAAAAACAGGAATATTTAAAACATATTCCGTTTGTTGGTTTTAGTGACTAATAAAGACTATTAAAACTTAAAAAAGGAATATTTAAAACATATTCCGTTAGTCGCGCGATAAACTTTCTTAATAGAACACGCATTTTTATAATAAAATTCAATGATTTGCAAGCGTTGTTCGTTTGTAAGATGATTCATGGTTAAATTATAGACCAAACTGAAGATGTTTGACAGTGAAACAAAACACGAAGCGTGCGTCAGTTGTTTAAACCAACTGTTAAAAAAGAGCTAAAAAATCACCCGCTATAATAGACAAGAAAATATAACAAATTATAATTAAAAAGAGAAGTGAGATAACCTCTGTACATAAGCCATATTTTATAATTCTAAATAAACTAACAAAATAAAAAAAAAAATCACTACACATAATAGTGCCAGCACGACTTGCAGTTCGAAGTTGCCGTCGAGCTTGGTGAAAATGTACCCCACCTCGCGAATTACGTCTTCCGAGCCGTTCGTTAATAAAAAAAACAATTTTAACTTGTTTAATTTTAAAAGTTACTTTATTGAACTCTAATTATCGACTGACTACAATTTATTTTTGGTTGCTTAAATACTTATTTTCTATGTTGGTAAAATTGCAAACGGTGCACTTGTACAAATAAGAATTGGTTTTATTGCTATTCTTATTTGTTTCTTTTTCTTTCTTAAGCTTATTCCAATATTTTCGGTTTGAAATTTATTTTATTGTCCAAAAGCAACCATTGCAATAATGCTAATAAGAATTGCTGCTAATGCTATTATTGCAATATTTTTGGTTTCGAAGTTATTTTATTGTTTAAAGCAAGCATTGCAATACTGCTAGTAAGAATTGCTGCTATTGCAATATTTTTGGTTTCGAATTTGTTTTATTGTCTAAAAGCAAGCATTGCAATTATGCTAATAAGAATTGCTGCTATTGCTATTCCTATTTGTTTATTTCTTTCCAACACTTATTGCAATACTTTTCGTTTCGAATTTCTTTTCTTATGTTTCCCAATTGATGGGAATTGTGGTTGGCGTTTTATGTGACGTAACTCCTCTCTTCTTTGATTGAGAACTCTCCTGAGTTTTCAGAGCTATATTTAATGGAAATTTTTTGTTCTTTTTTGCGTGGTAAGTGAATTGTTATTATTGTCAGAATTGCAATAAATGTTAGTAAGTTATAAGTTGTGTTGATTTTTTTGTGGTATTGTAGTTCTTCTATTTTCTCGATATTTTTGATTTGTTTTAAAATAATTTCATCAAAAGTTGGTTTCCGTGTTGTATTATTAATATTGTTTAGTTCGAAATTTTGTTTAAAGTTCCTGTTTAGGTTTTTATAGTATATGTTTTATTGTTAATATATATTTCACAATCGTTAAGAATATTAGATTATTTTTCTTTACATACCTTTTTCGTTCGTCGCAAGTACTTTCTATATAGCTACTTTTATGGTTTTTAATAATATCAAGCCGTTTTCGATGCTTACTGTTTCCTCTCTATTATTTTTTCTTTTGTTACAATTTTTATTAAAAACACATAGTTTAGCTTGTTTTAAATTGTTTTTGTAGAAATCTTTTCCGTGTTTATAAAATTTATTATTCAGTTCAATAACATCTTCTAGCTCAAAAACTTGTTCTTCATAGTTATCATTGCTTATAGGGGTAAAAATTGATCTCTTTGCTATTACTGCTTTATTAGGAATTTTAATTGCAAAAACTATTTTATTTTCCCTATATCGGGTTATTCCTAATTTTATACTTTCTAACTTATTGATGTCTATGTTATATTTAATAATTTCTTCTTTTGTGAGTATATTGTCTGACATAATGTTTAATTTTGCGGAAACTACATATATTGTTTTGTATGTGCTCGACATTGTCTTCTAACATTTTTATTTTCATTAAAGTATCAAGGTAGATAAACTGTTTACTTAGATTAGTGTATCCTGTTTCAATTTTTTTCGGTTTTTATTTTCTTGAAAGTTTCATTGAAATGGCTGTTAATTTGTATATTTTTGTTAATGTTGGAGATGGTCATATGAGTGTTCCCGTCTATAATTTTTAAATGATATTCGATATTCTGTCTGTTATTGTCATCCCTTGTTCCGTAGAACCATTTCAAACCGGTTCCTAATACAATATGTTTATAAGTCCCCTTGTCTGTCTGTTTAGTACAATTGGCTGTAAATTCATCCTGATGCGTTTAATTTCACTCTCGAGTAAAGATTTATATTCTATTAATTTAGTGTCAAAAATAAGGTCCTCTATAGATGTCATTTTATTATGTCATTAGTCTATTTTTTTTGGGTCGATGATGTGTAAAACAATGTCGTACTCCGAATCCATCATTACCGGTTATTTGTTGTATCGCCAGTGTACTATTAGTTGTATGTAACACCATTATTAGCATAGTTATTAGTGTCCAGTGCACCTGCACATTTTCTTGGTCGTTTAATGTTTCTTCTTCTTCATTGGCGCGATAACCGCTTACGCGATTTTGGCCGAGCTTAAAAAAGCGCGCCAGTCGTTTCTTTCTCGTGCTAACCGGCGCCAATTGGATACACCAAGTGAAGCCAAGTCCTTCTCCACCTGATCTTTCCAAGGCAGAGGAGGCCTTCATCTTCCTCTGCTACCACCAGCAGGTACCGCATCGAATACTTTCAGAGCCGGAGCGCTTGTATCCATTCGGACGACATGGCCCAGCCAACGTAGCCGCTGGATCTTTATTCGCTGCGCTATGTCTATGTCGTCGTAAAGCTCATACAGCTCATCGTTCCATCGTCTGCGATATTTGCCGTTGCCAACGTGCAGAGGTCCAAAAATCTTACGCAGAATCTTTCTCTCGAACACTCCAAGCATCGCTTCATCGGATGTTATCATCGTCCAAGCTTCTGCGCCATACGTTAGGACTTGTAGAGTGTTAGTTTTGTTCGTCGAGAGAGGACTTTACTGCTCAGTTGCCTACTTAGTCCAGAGTAGCACTTGTTGGCAAGAGAGATTCTACGTTGGATTTCAAGGCTGACATTGTTATCGGTATTAATGCTGGTTCCTAAATAAACGAAGTCTTTTACAACATCGAAATTATAACTGTGTACAGTGACGTGGGTGCCGATACGCAAGTGCGTCGACTGTTTGTTTGAAGACAGGAGGTACTTCGTTTTGCCCTCGTTCACCATCAGACCCATTCGCTTTGCCTCTTTATCCAGTTTGGAGGAGGCAGAACTAACAGCGCGGTTGTTAAGGCCGATGATGTCAATATTATCGGCATACGCCAACAATTGTACGCTCTTATAAAATATTGTGCCTGAGCGATTAAGTTCTGCGGCTCGTACGATGCTCTCCAACATCAGGGAAAAGAAGTCACACGACACCGAGTCACCCTGTCTGAAACCTCGTTTGGTATCAAACGGCTCGGAGAGGTCCTTCCCAATTCTGACGGCGCTGCTGGTCTTGATCAACGTCATCTTGCATAGTCGTATTAGTTTTGTGGGGATACCAAATTCAGACATCGCGGCATACAAGTCACTCCTTTCGGTACTTTCGAATGCAGCTTTGAAATCGACGAAAAGATGGTGTGTGTCGATTCTCTTTTCGTGGGTCTTTTCCAAGATTTGGCGTATTGTGAATATTTGGTCGATGCTAGATTTTCCAGGTCTAAAGCCACACTGATAAGGTCCAATCAGTTAGTTGACGGTGGCCTGCAGCCTTTCACACAATACGCTCGCTAGAACCTTATAGGCGATATTTAGAAGTCTAATACCGCGGTAATTGCACAAAATGCAGGATCAACCTTCTTATGGATTGGGCAGAGCACACTTAAATTCCAATCGGCAGGCATGCTTTCATCCGACTATATTTTGCATAGAAGCTGATGCATGCACCTTACCAGCTCCTCGCCGCCATGTTTGAATAGCTCAGCAGGCAGTCCGTCGGCGCCCGCGGATTTGTTATTCCTTAGCCGTGATATTGCTATTCTCACCTCGTCATGGTCGGGTAGCGGAACGACAATTCCGTCGTCCACGATTGGGGTATCGGGATCTTCACATTCTCTGTGACATGCGCAGCTGTCACTGTTTAACAGGTTCGAGAAGTGTTCCCTCCATAATTTAAGATTGCTCTGTACGTCAGTCACCAGTTCGCCGTCTTTGTTCTTACAGGAAAACACCCCGGTCTTAAACCCTTCTGTAAGCCGCCGAACTTTCTGGTAGAATTTTTGGGCGTTGTTCCTTTTGGCCAGCATCTCAAGCCCTCACGTATTTCGGCCCCTCGTTTCTTCTTTCGGATAATACGTCTCTCTTCCTTTTTTAGCTCTCTGTAGCGATCATACATGGCTCGCGGTGCGCCCGATCGCAGCGTGGCTCTATAGGCGGCATCCTTTCTTTCAGCGGCAGCATGACATTCCTCGTCATACCAATTGTTTTTTCGGGCTCGCCGGTATCCGATTTCTTCTTCGGCGGTGGTACGAAGAGAACGAGAAATGTTGCTCCATTTCTCGTGCATGCCGGTTTGTTGGGCACTGGTATCTGAGAGCAGGAGTGAGAGTCGAGTGGCGAATCTCCTGGCTGTCTGTTGTGATTGCAGCTTTTCGATGTCGAACATTCTTTGCGCAGGTAGATGTTCGTTTTTTGCTGCACAGAGGCGGGTGCGCAGTTTGGCTGCAACAAGGTAATGATCCGAGTCGATGTTGGGTCCTCGGATCGTACGTACATCTAATACACTAGAAGCGTGTCTTCCATCTATCACAACATGATCGATCTGGTTTCGCGTTTTTCGATCAGGAGACAGCCAGGTAGCTTGGTGTATCTTTTTATGCTGGAATCTGGTGCTGCAGACTACTATGTTTCGGTCCCCGGCGAAGTCGATCAGCCTCTGTCCGTTACTGGATGTTTCGTTATGCAGGCTTATTTTTCCGACTGTTGGACCAAAAATTCCCTCCTTGTCTACCCTAGCGTTGAAGTCGCCAAGCACGATTTTTATGTCGTGGCGGGGGCAGCGCTCATAGGAACGTTCCAAGCGCTCATAGAAGGAATCTTTGGTCGCATCGTCCTACTCTTCCGTCGGGGCGTGGGCGCAAGTTAGCGAGATGTTAAAAAATCGCGCTTTGATGCGGATTATTGCGAGACGCTCGTCCACCGGAGTGAACGAGAGTACTTGGCGACGAAGTATCTCTCCCACAACAAATCCGACACCGAATTTGCGCTCCTTTACATGGCAGCTGTAGTAGACGTCACAAGGTCCTATGTTTTTCTTACCTTGCCCGTCCATCGCATCTCTTGGATGGCAGTGATGTCAGCCTTTACTCTCACGAGGACATCAACCAGCCGGGCAGAGGAACCTTCACCATTAAGGGACCGGACATTCCAGGTGCATGCCCTCAAATCATATTCCTTATTTCGTTTGCAGGGGTCGTCATCAGTAAAGGCAGTTCTCATCCGAGGCTTTGCAGTTCTTTTCATTGGGGGGGATTTTTAAGTGGCGGGTCCCAAACCCAGCGCACAACCAGCTTTCCTGGAATGCTTCGCCTTCTCAAGTTAGGTCACTGCCGAACGGGTGTTCGGAAGCTACCCAGAGGATACGTGGGCTAATCCCGGACGTTGTGAGCTGCTTGAACCGTATGTAGAAGTATCGTCCTGGCCACTCCCAAGTGAATGGCGATCAGTAACTTTCCCCACTTGCGTGGACTTCTACACATGGAACCATCCTCCCTTCAATGTTTATTGGGTGTATATCTGTTAAATTTAGTTTCTTTTATTTCGGTTCGTTTTTGTGCCTTAATGCTTTGTACTTTTTTACGTAACCTTCTTCTTGTGATTGTTGATATTCTTCTCTATTTTCATTCTGTTTTGAAATTATCTTTTGTTTATAATTTTTCAATTTTTCGTGAAGTTTTTGTTTGTCTATTTGTCCTTCTACTACGTCAATTGGCCTAGCTTAATGGTTGAGTGTATTGATTTGTTATACCATTCTGTACTTTTTAAAACTTTTTCAGTTGTAGTAATTCGTGAGTTTTCAGCTTCTAAAACACGTATTTTTTCTCCGATTGAGCTGTGAAATCTTTCGATATCTGAATTGCCTGTATGTATATTTGATTTAGTAAAATGAACGTCTATTTCTTCCTGTCTGAGAAATTCTTTTATGTTGACGCAATTAAATTCATTGTCTAATATTAAAAGTTGTGGCTTTTGACTTTTTATGGATAAGAAGGTCCTGATGTTTTCTACTAGGGTTATACTGTTTCTATCCGTTAACGGAAGTGTGATCGCATGTTTCGAAAATCTGTCAATAAATGTCAAGAAGTGATGTTTGCTATTGGTGTACTATATGTGTCGCCATGTACGATCTGATTAATGTCATTTGGGGTTTCTGTAGGATTGAATTTTGGTCTAAATGGGTTTCTGTCGTATTTCGCTTTATTACAAACATCGCAATTATTAATAAATTTTTGGATTACTGTTTTTAGGTTATTAAAATATATAATGATTTTTAAGTTGGTATAATTTTCATTTATACCTGCATGCCCTGTTTCATATTTATGAAACTTAGCTATATATTTTAGGGTTTCTTCTTCATTCGCCATTTCTTTAGCATTATATGTGTATTTATAAAATTTCAAATGTGTGTCAAACAGTTCTATTAATTTTTGTTGAAATAGATGGTATTGATGTTCGGTGAGTGTTGAATGTATTCCTATTTTACCTTTATGCAAATAACGACTAAATATATCTGTCATAAAATTACTTTGTATGTCATCGGGACTTATATAGGTTTTTCGTTTGTTGTTGATTTTGTCGATTTCCCTTGTTTTTTCTTTCGTCAGTATTAGTTGGGTATGAAATCTGTTCACCGTTGTATATAAGATTGGAAAATGATCGTTCTGTTCTTCTTCTTGGGAGTGAATGGTTGCACAGGTACTCATCTTATCAATTTGTTCTCCAGTGTTTATTTCGAACGTTTCTGTGTTGATTCTGCTTAAGAAGTCTGCAGCGTTATTTTCTTTCCCTTTTATATAATTTATATTTATATCGTACTAGCGTACCCTCGCCCGCTTCGCTAGGCGATGAAATCAATGATTTGCTGAAAGAGAATAAAATTAATACAAAACAAAGCAAATTCTTTGATACAATTTCATTCGAACTTTATTGTAACACTTTTTGGTAGACAACGTTTATGGTTTTTCCATCTTTCGCGTAAATGAATAATGACGATGGTTTGCCTACTCGTGAGCAAGCTACACACGTTTGTCCATGAGGAAAATTGGGTATTCTAAATTAATACCGCACATTTGTAGAGACTGTCCTTGCGCCTTAGGGAACTGCAAACGTTTGAAATCGAATGGTAAATCCGTCGGAATCAGTGGAATTCTGGGTATCAAAACGTCTTCTCCTTTGTACTTCCCTTTCAAAATTGTTGCTTCGACAACGTTACCCATTAGCTTCTTTTATATCATTGATGTCCTTATTTTTCCCAGCTAAAATTGCTTTTTCGCTGAGCCAATCATGGCTTTTGTAATGTTGAACTATGTTTGGAAATACACTCTGTATCAATACCTCTTTAGACTGTGCAAAAGTGCAGAAATTGTTAGGCAATGTAATCATTCCTGTTGGATCGACAGATATTTAGCCATTTCCGATTTTCAGTAATTGGTGTGAAAATTCAGCTGCTGACGGATCGTTCTGTAGTTGAACACGTACGTTTGTAGCAAGTGTAAGCGTGTTTACATGTCTCCATAAATACGATGGTTTTAAGCATGCATTGATTTCATCTGCAGCCGTAGATTTTGGGATCACAGGTAATGTTTGCCTGAAATCTCCAGCCAATAAAATCACAGCACCTCCAAACCCTTTTTGGCTTCCTCGTAGATCTTTCAAAGTTCTATCAAGTGCTTCCAATGGTTTCTTCTGTGCCATAGTACACTCGTCCCATACGATGAGCTTACATACTTTAAGGACTTTTGCCATTCCAGATGTTTTCGAAATATTACATGTTGGTGTTTCATTTACCTGCATATTCAAAGGCAACTTTAATGCAGAATGTGCTGTGCGACCGCCTTCCAGTAATGTAGCCGCTATTCCGGAAGAAGCGAGTGCCAATGCAACGTTATTATCTGATCGAATCATTGCTAATATCAATGAAATCAAAAAGGTCTTTCCTGTTCCCTCAGGAGCATCCAAGAAATACAATCCACCAGTTCTATGGCTAACATTATTCATGATTGTATCATAAACATGTTGTTGTTTATGTTTACTCTCCGTCGAAAAAAATTTGCAACTTAGCAACACGACACAAATCGTTTCACAATAACGAAAAATTCGCATATTTATTCAAAAAGAGTTGTACATACCTATAAAACGACTGTTAATTCGAAACTTAATCTAAGAATCTAGCAAGTTCTGCGGCAATTTTCACTAAAAACACAATTTGTACAATATTTTGATTTTTTCTTTTTTTTATATGAAGAAAATTTTAAAAAAAATTTTTTTTTGCTAAAAACCTTCCCCTAGTGGATCCCTATAATATGAAAAAAGAGCGAATAAAATTGGCCTCGTATCGGCCCAAAAAAATGCGTACAAACGAACATCATTTCATTTTTATATATATAGATTCTCCGAACTTTAAAATCCATCGTTGTAGTCCAGTGTTTATGTCTTTTCCGTCCTGTTTACATTGGAGCCACCTTAGTGGTTGGTGATCTGTTACAAGATCAAATGGCTTACCATAAATGTAAGGTCGAAAATAGTTAACAGCCCAAACGATAGCAAGTAACTCCCGTTCGATTGTAGAATACTTCCTCTCGTGATCATTAAGTGTTCTACTGTGTTAAGACGGCGCCTATTGCAAAGTCGCTTGCATCTGTAGCAATTTTAAATTTTTTTTAAAGTCTATTATTATTTTTTATTTATTTTTTTTTTTATTAAAGTTGTTTAAGTTTTTCGAAGGCATATATGTTTTGGGAATCTTTTTTTATTTATTTTCGCTCCTTTCCTCAAATATTTGTCATACCATGAGCGATGTTGGCATAATCTTTGATGAATTTCCTTAATATCCTGTTATGCCCAAGAATGATTTAATTTGTTTTGTTGACTCCGGCAATTTTAGCTTCAGTATTTTTTCTATTTTTTCCATATTTGGTTTAATACCGTCCTGCGTCAGAGTATGGCCCAAAAATTTTGTTGTCTTAGCAAAAAATTTACATTTATCTATTTGTATTTCCAAATTATGCTCCTTTAGTTTATTGAATATTTTCTGTATATTCTCTGTATGTTCCTGGATATTTGTGCCAAATATTAGTGTGTCGACAAGATATACTACGCATATTTTGTTTATATAGCCCCTGAATACTGAGTTTATGAGTCTTTGGAAGGTTACCGGTACTTTTTTCAGACCAAACGGCATTCTTACAAACTCATATTGGCCTAGGGGTGTTGAGAATGCGGTTTTTCTTCTATTTTCTTCTTTAATAAGGACTTGATGGAAGCCTTTAGCGAGGTCGAGCGTTGTGAAATATTGGGCTCTTCCGAGTTTTTCGAGGATTCCTTCAATGTTTGGCATTGGAAATTTACCATTCTCGGTTATCTCGTTTAGCTTTCTATAATCGATTACAATACGCCACTTCTTTTTCCCAGAATTGCCCATTTTCTTTGGTACATTCCATAATGGTGAATTGAAGGGTGAATTGCTTTCCTTGATTATTCCCTGCTCTAACGTTTCGTTTATTTGCATCTTTATTTCTGCTTCGTGTATTTGTGGATATCTATTATTTTCGCGTAAACTGGTTTACTAATTGTTGTAATAATTTCATGCTGAATTTCGTGTCTCAGTAAGTTTATCGCCTTCTTTAAAGAATAGGTCGGTATTTTTGTATATTATCTTTTCCAGTTCAAATATTTCTTCTTTATTCATTTCATTATGAATAAGTTTTTTCATTATTTCATCATTTGGTTGACATTTTTCCAATTCACAGATTTGATCTATATCATAAGGGCAAGCCTTAATAAATTCAATTTTTGTGTTATGAATTTCTACGTCTTCATCTGTAAGATTAATTACTGCTCCCATTGGTTTAAGGATATTATGTCCTATTATAGCATCAAAAGGTTTGTTTGAAAGTTTCGTAACTTTCCAGCTCATTAAGTTTCTTTCTTTAAATTTCAATGGTAGTTCAGTTATAATTTCTTTTGATATCTCGGTTAGTCCGTTAAGTGTTTTGAAATGTTTATTTTTTCATCTACTATCGTCAGTTCGACTACCGGTAAATTTGTTGATGGCTTGGCAATTGAAAATTTTCCTCCGTGTAAATATTGTTATTAGTCTCATCGTTTTCGTTCGAGTCGAGGAGAGTTTGAATATGGTCTACGTCCATTGGTTGGGGTGTATCTTGATAGCGATTGTCTTGATCGACTATTAAAGCTTTGTTTGGATTGGGTAGAATTTTCCCTACGATTTTGTTAGTAGTAATTTTGAGGTGTTTTTATTGGTTGTACCCTGTCGTTATACTGGTTATAATTTTGGTTATCTCTAGCGTTTGTTCTATCATTAGACCTTTGGGAAGGGCCTGAATGTGGGTTTTTATGTTGAAGATATGGATTGTGTTTATTTATTTATTTATTTATTTCATCAATTAAAGTATAACTTAAATAGATTACTAATATTAAAGCTTAAATATAATATATGGTAAACAATACTGTGAGATACATTAGTCACAATTCAAAGCCTCTCGTGAGTTAGAGAATGTATCCAAATGTTTGCATAATTGGGTAGACTGTCTTATACAACGTGCAAACGGTTCATTTCGACTAAAATTGGTCTTGTGGTAAGGTAAATGAAACATATTGCTGAGTCTTAGGTTACGAGTGGGACAATTAAAGAGTATTAGCTCCAGCAAGAAGTGACATTTGATATGATTCGTAACTATGTCCCTTACAAACATTACCGATGAAGTTTTTCTCCGCATTTCTAAAGTTGGCAATGCTAACAAAAGACATCTACTTTTATATGCAGGCAAACTGTAAGGCCAACGAAGTGAATGAATAGCAAATCGAGTGAAACGTTTTTCAACCTTCTCAATTCTTAAAGATGAACACATATAGAAGCGTAGAAATATCCTGGAACTCCATTGAATTCCTTATTACAAAGCCAAGCATAGATCTAGACTTGGCAATCATAAAGTCTATATGTTTGGAAAACGACATTTTCGATGTAAATATGACCCCGAAGTCTTTCTTTTCGTAAACTTTCGTCACTTTTCGTAACTTTTCGTCTACTGAATGACATGTGCTGGCATTTACCAGCATTAAGAGGTAAGGAGTTATCATGGTGATTAAGATTAAAAGAGTGTTTTTTGTTGAAGTGTCTAAGCATGTTAGTTTGTTCTAATGTGTGGTATGCCTCTCTAAGGGTTTTAATGTTCCTACAATGTGTAATAATGAAGGATCTATACCATTTAAAAATATACTAAGAATTGCACTTTCGTTTGCTTTTGGTGAGAATTCAGTTGGTTTTTGTCTATCAAATTCATATTTTGTGTTTAAATCATCTAAAATATTTTTTAGTCTGTTAAAATAATCACTTACATTATTAAAATTTCTTAAATATAGGGTTTTCTGGTGTAGTTTAAAGTAAGTATCCTTGATTTCGAAATTCTTGATGAGTTCTTCTTTTATTTGGTCCAATGTAAGGTTGTTCCCTAATGTCCGAATGTTTTTGAGGGCTTCTCCTTGAATTTTTTTTTATTATGTACCTTTGTAATATGAAGAGATGCAGCGCTGGGCTTTTCTCGAACAGAGGGAGGATGACTCCAACTTCGTGAATAAACGATGTTAAATCATATTCGTTGTCTCCCCAGAATTCTCTAATTCTGGCGGCTTCCTTTAATAGTTCGCTAGATGGTATGCCTAATGCAATTGCAAGTTGTGTGTTCGTTGCTTGTTGCATATGTGATGTTTTATTTATATCACTTGTTCACTTAAATCGGTCTCTTTGAGAATATCGTATGGTCTCGAGTTCTCTTTTTGTTAGTGCACTTTGGGCATGAGGAAAACAAGTTTTCTTAAAAAATGGTACTTCACTTCGCGTTTTTATTTTTGTTAATTAAAATTAGTCTTAAGTTAAGAAGGAGAAGGATATATATATTTTTATATATTTCAAATCTTCGGAATTGAGGTTTACCGACTGCGTCAATTACGTCTTCTGAGCCGTTCGATAATGAAAAAAAAACAATTTTTACTTGTTTAATTTTAAAAGTTACTTTATTGAAATCTAATTATCGACTGACTACAATTTATTTTTGGTTGCTTAAATACTTATTTTCTATGTTGGTAAAATTGCAAACGTTGCAGTTGTACAAATAAGAATTGCTGTTATTGCTATTCTTATTTGTTTCTTTTTCTTTCTTAAGCTTATTTCAATATTTTTGGTTTGAAATTTATTTTATTGTCCAAAAGCAAGCATTGCAATTATGCTAATAAGAATTGCTGCTATTGCTATTCTTATTTGTTTATTTCTTTCCAACACTTATTGCAATACTTTTCGCTTCGAATTTCTTTTCTTATGTTTGGTTGGCGTTTCATGTGTTGTAACTCGCGCGGTATGCGATACTTTTTTTATGTATGGGTAAAATTATTCTTTCTTCCCATCCTGTAAGCAGTTTTTCTTGTGACCAATTGCAATACCAATTGATGTATTCATTTTTGGAGTTCATATCCGTCGTACTTTATTTATTTATTTTTTATTTTTTTAAAGCTTAAATAACAATAGAATTGTTAAATAAACAAAAAGATAACGCAGCGCTAGCAATGGAGGCATTCAGCTGGCTGGTGAAGAATTGCTGGTTTATAGGTATACATCGCAGAAGATCAGAGTTCCTCAGAAATTTATAGATTTTGGAAATGTTGGAACCGGAAGGGTTAATTAGTAGCTGTGGAGACCTGGCAGCCCGGATGCGAGGAAATGATATGGCAACACGGAAAGTGACTGACAGCGCGAGGAGACGAAGATGGCGCCTTGGCGTGCAGATAGAGAAGATTCTTTGTGTGTATCGACTGGTTTTAATAAAAATAAAAATCTATTAATAAAATCCAAAATATTGTGATCTAATTCATTTGTATTCGATATTGGACACCACGGGTCATTACATTGGCGACGAGGTAAATATATGCGGAAAACAAAAAAAAAAAAAAAAAAAAAAAAAGAAAAGAAAAGGCATGCAGTCACGCATGTGCATATCCATTTAAATGTTCATACATACATACATACATGTGTGTGCATGTTTGAATGCAAGAATGTACATATGTACATTCTGTGATCTAAAATATGATTAAAAGTGCTAATGGAGTTTCGTTTTCAGAAAACGCATTAGCAAGTCATTTGGAAGCAGACGCAGATCCCTTGGAAAGGGACGAATGCGAATTTTACGAAAGTGTCGTAAGTGAAATGTAAGTTTATGTTGTTAATGGAAAAGAAACGCAAAGTGTTAGTGTTGTTTTGTTTCAGAAGCACACTGACAAGTCAATGCCAAGCATGCGTGAGAAAGACTTCCATGTAAAAACAAGAACATAAACAGGAAGAGTCAAAGAAAAAAAAAATCAATATATTTTGAAGCACCGAGTTGCTGTTTGCAAATTCAATTTTAAATTCACTGCGGCGAGAAGATATTGATTGCAGTGTAGCTATGAGTTCAACAGGCATAGTACCATTTATGTGTGAGACAATTGACAAATCTTTAATTCGAATTGAGTGGGAAAAATGGTATCGGGCTTTTAGATTATATCTTGAAGCAGAAGAAATTAAAGATTCGGTAAAGAAACGCAATAAGTTATTGCACCTAGGTGGCATACAACTCCAGGAAGTAATATATAACATTCCTGGTGCGGTGATAGAACCGAGCCCAAATGAAGATGCGTTTGAAATTCTGGTAAAAAAGCTAAACGAATATTTTTCGCCCAAAAGAAACTCAACGTGTGAGCGCCATTTATTTCGATCACTACTACCAGAAAATGATGAAAATTTAAGTCATTTTATTTTGCGGTTAAGAAATCAGATCAACAAATGTCAGTTTGGTCAAACTAAAGAAGAGGTTATAAATTATAACTTGAAAGACAAATTGATAGATGCTTGGGCCCCGAAAGATCTGAAAAAACGATTATTGGAGAAAGAATATTCACTTAATGAGGTAATAGAAATGTGCCACGTGTATGAGCAAATCAACAGTGAATCTGGTGAGATGACAACGGCTCCGACTTGCTCTGGCATTTGCAAAATTTCGTCTTCTGAAACCAGTAAACAAACTGGCCAAGAGTGTAGCAGATGCGGACAACAGGGACATCTCGCTAGCAATGTAAGATGCCCAGCGAAAAGCGCGAAGTGTAATAAATGCAGTTTTGTTGGACATTTCGCTCGCATGTGTCGCACAAGAAGTAATAAACGTAAACCAGATTCCTTCAACAAAAATGCTAAAAGAGCGAAGCCCGGTACATCGAACGTAAAATATGTTTCAGTTGCAGATAATTTCGAGCAAGAAACAAAAGATAGCGATGTACAAGCTTTTGATTGTTTCAAAATTATGTTAGAGGATGGCTCAATTTCTAACATGGATGAGAAAATAGAGTGTTACATTGGGGGTCATAAAATATCGATGCTGATTGATTCCGGATCTCAGTTTAATTTACTGAGTGATGATGACTGGGAAGTTTTAAACAGGCGGCAAGCAACTATGTGGAATACGAGAACGGATTCAGAAAAGAAATTTCGTGCATACGCTGGGAACGACTTGCTAAAAGTTAAAGTTGTTTTTGAGTCAGTTATTGGAGTACAGATGACATCAGACTTGATTTCTACGTTTTACGTGATTGAAAATGGTAGACAATCTTTGTTAGGGAGGGATACTGCGATTAAACTAAATGTGTTGAAGCTAGGTCTTGGGGTGAACCAGATACGTGAAATTCAGCCGTTTCCAAAAATCAAAGATATCAAAATTTGTTTAACAATTGATAACTCTATTAAGCCGGTTCAGCAACCGCTTAGAAGAATTTCAGCAGCATTGGAAGGAAAAGTTGAAGCGAAGTTAAATGAAGCTTTAACGCAAGACATTATCGAGCCGGTAGTGGGACCGAGTGCATGGGTGTCTCCTGTGGTTATTATACATAAAGAAAATGGAGATTTGCGCATATGCATTGACATGAGGAGAGCAAACAAAGCCATTTTGAGGGAAAATTACCCCCTTCCCACATTTGACTCATTTATGACCAGACTGAAAGATGCCAAATATTTTACAAGGCTAGATCTAAAAAGCGCTTATCACCAGCTGGAACTAGATGAGAGCAGTCGTGAGATAACGGCTTTTATTACCCATAAAGGTATTTTTAGGTACAAACGTCTTCTGTTTGGAGTGAACTCGGCTCCTGAGATTTTTCAGAAAACCATGGAAAATTTACTCGCAAGTTGTGAGAATGCTTTGAACTACCTTGACGACATAATTGTGTACGGAAAAACAGAAATAGAACACGATAAGAACTTAGCAAAAGTTTTAAAAACTTTCAAGGAATACAATGTGCAACTAAACGACGAGAAATGTTTTTGGAAGGTAAGAAAACTAAAATTCTTGGGTCATATCTTATCAAGTGGAGGTATAGATCCTGATCCTGGAAAAGTAGATACTATTCTGCAATTTCGAGCACCATCAAACAAGGAAGAAATTCGGAGTTTTTTGGGATTAGTAACTTATCTTGGCAAGTTCATTCCAGACTTAGGTAATGTCACAGAACCTCTTAGAAAGCTGACTAAAAAAGACGCGAAATTTGTGTGGGGCACACTTCAAAATGATTCATTTCACCAATTGAAACAAAGGTTTGCTATGTTGCCAACATTGTCGTATTTCAACCCGAAGAGTCGTACCCAACTCATTGCAGACGCTAGTCCAGTAGCGTTGGGAGCAGTGCTTCTGCAATTCGAGAATGAAAGCCCACAGGTAATATCGTTTGCTAGTAAAATATTATCTGAAACCGAACGGCGGTATTCACAAACCGAAAAGGAAAGTCTAGCTTTAGTATGGGCCGTCGAAAGGTTTTATTATTACTTAGCGGGAATTGAATTTGAGCTGGTTACAGACCACAAGCCGTTAGAAACGATTTTTAAACCTACATCAAAGCCTCCTGCACGTATCGAGAGATGGGTCCTACGGCTCCAATCATTTAAGTTTAAAGTTGTGTACCGCTCAGGTAAAACAAATATTGCTGATTCGTTTTCCAGACTTTGTACGGGTAAGTCCGAAAATTTTGATAAGGGCTGCGAACACCATATAAGCACAATTATTGAGAAATCCATACCGCCTGCATTGACAATTTTGGAAATAGGGCGCGGAAATAATTCGGATCCGGATCTTATGGATGCAATAAGCAGAGTAAAGAACGATAGCTGGAGTATTGATCACAAAAGCAAATATTTTCCATACAGGTTCGAACTATGTACGTTAGGAAATATTCTATTGAGAGGAACCAAAATAGTGATACCATCTAATTTGAGGTCCAGGGTATTAGAATTAGCACATGAAGGACACCCAGGAGAAACTGTAATGAAGCGACGAGTCCGATCTAAGTTATGGTGGCCCTTAGTTGATCGAGATGTCGAGAAGTTTGTGAAACGCTGTCATGAATGTTTATTAGTATCACGACCAAATCCACCTGCCCCAATGAACAGACGCGCTCTACCGGAAGGGCCTTGGCTATGCTTAGCCATGGATCTGCTGGGACCGTTGCCGAGCCATGAATATGTATTTGTTGTAATCGATTATTATTCGAGATATCATGAGTTGAGATTTGTGAAGAAAATTACATCCGCGGTAATAATTGATATTTTAGAAGAGATGTTTTCGAGACTGGGCTATCCTACATCCATTACTGCTGATAATGGACGGCAGTTTGTCAGCGATGAATTTAAAAGATTCTGTGCAGATAATGCTATTGACCTTATGACGTCTCCACCTTATTGGCCACAAGCTAATGGCGAAGTGGAAAATATAAACCGTTCAATTCTTAAGCGATTACAGATTGCTCACTCAAGGGCAGTAGATTATAAAAAGGAGATACAAAAGTTCATTCTGATGTAGAATGTCACTCCTCATGGTACGACTGGCAGATCACCATCGGAATTATTATTCAATAGACGGCTGCGAGACAAAATACCATCAATTCACGACATTAAGGAGAACATTTTAGATGAAGAAGCTAAGGACATGGACATGCTAAACAAAGAAAAGGGAAAGCAAAAAGGGGACACGAATCGAGGAGCGAAAGAAAATGAAATTCGGGTCGGCGATAAGGTTCTTCTTCGAAATGTACTATTCCCAAACAAGCTGACGACTAATTTTGATACTGTGGAATATGAGGTTATAGACCGTAGTGGAAACGATATTGTAATTCGTGGTAATGGCAAAGTCTTCCGTCGAAACATAAGTCACGTGAAAAGAATACCTGTCCTTGATTCGTTAACTACAGAGCTTCCGGAACCAGGAGCTCTAGCCCCATAGCAACGAATGATGAACCAGGAAACAGTAATATCAAAAACTGATTTTGAAATTGAAAAACAAGGGAGGGGTGTGGAGACCTGGCAGCCCGGATGCGAGGAAATGATATGGCAACACGGAAAGTGACTGACAGCGCGAGGAGACGAAGATGGCGCCTTGGCGTGCAGATAGAGAAGATTATTTGTGTGTATCGACTGGTTTTAATAAAAATAAAAATCTATTAATAAAATCCAAAATATTGTGATCTAATTCATTTATATTCGATATTGGACACCACGGGTCATTACAGTAGCGATAGTGCATTATGACCGTCAAAATTCTGATGACTTTGTCTATCTTGTCCAGAGCAAACGGCTAATAAGTGCAGGATACTGACTGGAGTATTACAAAATTTACATATGCTTGGTTACCTTCCTTGTAGTAGATATGCATTAGTGATTACACTGTGACTAATGCGTTGGCGAGTGTATGGCGCAGTATAGTTAGATGGGAGGGATGATAGATAAGTTGGTTCAGTACGATTAGGATTAATCCTGGAGTTGTGATGGCTATAGTGAAACCAGTCAGCTACTAGTTTGGTTTGCCTATGCTGCTCTATAAGTGGATAAACATAATTTTTTACAAATAAGATTTGATGTGATAATAGGAGTAATGCTCATATCCTTGGCAGTAGTATCAGCGATTGTATTGCCGTTGATGCATGAATGAACTGGTACCCACATAATTCCGATTTTATGAGGGTGGTTCCAATAATGTGATTGGAGTTATTATATTTTTTTATTGCCTGAAAGCAGGATATGCTGTCTGTGCATATGATGTATTTTCCTTTGGATTTTGACGAATACGTAGAGAACTGCTGTTGCTTCAGCGGTGAAAATTGAGCAAAACGGTAGTAGTAGTCCATATGATATAGGCTCTCCATTATCTTTCACGAGAGCAAAGGAAGTGTAATACGCTTTGGAACCAATGCCAACTAGAGCTTTTAAGATGATATGACATTTCTAAAAAATCTGCGCAATACTTTGGCGATGTCGTATTAGATTTTTGCATGTAACTTAAGTCGTGTATAAAAGATGGTTTTTTCAGCACTCATGGCGGGTGAAGGCCATGTCTCGTCTATAATAAGCTTAAGGGCAGTCCATTGTCTTTTGCAAAAGAGGCGCATTTGTAAATTGAAGAATATATCTTAGGAGTCCGTGTACGCACAGTTGGCGAGTGAAAGAATTTTTGTAGAGAAGCATTAGAAGCTTAAGATAATGTTTGCTTATATTGTCCTCCACACATTGTCCATTAGTGATGGTAGACCTGATTCTGGCATGATGCTTTTTATTAGCGATGTAGGAAATGCACGTAAAAATCGTCGGATAGCAGTATGGTAAAAAGACGCATGCGGTTATTTTTAGCATGTTGGCCATATATTTCTACCCCCTAGTTAATAGAGGATAAAAGGAGCGCCTTAGTAACGTTAACCAGCAATTCAGAGTTGATAAGCGAGCGTTTGCAAGATAAATATTTGACAACGTTTAACTTAAGGAATAGTTTATCTCTAACGTATTTACCTAGAAACTTATGACTATATGGACAAGTAATATTTATATTGTTAAATATAAACATAGGTATATTACAGTTTTGTTTGTAGTAGATAAATATGTAGTAGATTAGTTTTATTGAGAGAGATTGAAATGCCTGAAAAAACAAACCATGAGGAAATGCTGGAGAGGATCTCTGTGAAGGTGCCATTACGACATTTAGGTTGGGAGTTTTAGAAAATAGAAAGCACATCATTCACATACATTTGGGGTGGAAATTTTAGGGAAATGGAAAAAAAATTGTATCATCAAAAGCTAAGCTCCCCCTTGCGGGGTACCATTGTCTAGGGGAAACATAGGGGATCGGGGGATCGGACATTGGAAATAAGAACACTAAGCTTACGAGAGGATAGGAAAGATTTAATAAAGTTCTAGATTCTTTGTCCAACCTTCCACTTGTCGCGCTGCCTTAAAACGTCCTGTATTGTGTACCTATCCGATCAAAAGCCTTAACAAAATCTAGAGCTTCGGAAACGAGGTGATCAAGATATAAGAGTACATCAACCGCACCATGTCCTTTCTTGAAGGCAACTTGATTGTGGTGGGTGAGCTTATTTGCCTCCACATACCATGATAGTCTAGTAGCAATGATGTTTTCCATTAATTTCCCTAAGCAGAAGAAGAGAAATAGGACGGTAGCTGCTTACTTCGCATTGTGGTTTGCCAGGCTTTAGGATAGGGACGACGGAACTAATATTCCAAAGGATGGGATAATTACCGGTTGAGAAAATGTTGTTGTAATGGTTGAGGAGGTGAAATAAAAGAGATAAAGGAAGATGTTTTATAATGGGATAGGTTATTTTATCAAAACCAGGAATTCTACCTTTAACAGCTAAGCGAGCGAAATGGAGTTCTTGTAGAGATAAATCAGTATCCAACTTCTTAGAAGAAGAAGATAATCTTGAAGGAAAGATTGGATTGGAGTTGGGAAAGCTTGCAAGCGGAAAATTCGGGGGAACGTTGGAATCAGAAGAGGCATTAGAGAAGTGGACGGCTAACTCTAAGGCTATATCATGGGGATATAGTAGATTGCCTTGGGATGAATTAAGCGAAGTAGTAGAAGAGTGGGACGAAAAACCAGTAAGCTTTTTTATGTCAGCTCATATCCTTCTTGTGTCTGATGAAGAAGAAATACTGCTGGTAAATTTTTTGGAAACAGCGGATTTCAGACTTTTTGGCACGGCGCTTGAAAAGTGCATTGAATTTTTTGTACAAGATAAGATTTGATTGCGTCCGACTGGCCTTGAAATCGTGCCAGGCGTTCTGCTTCCTAGTTTTTGATGTTGAATGATCGTTGTTCCACCACAAAGGAACAGGCTTGATCGGCGGATGGATTGATTTGCTGAGGAACGGATGATTTTTTGGATGTTAGAAGTTTCTTGGTTGATGTTAGATTAAAAAGGGAAAGAACAAGAAAGAGTTTCGCAATCAGCCTCAAATTTGGACCGGTCCACTCGGTCCGTTTTGTAGTAGATTCTGGGTTTGAAAAGGGTTTGGAGGCGGGATAAATGAATTTTGGAGAGGATAGGGAAATTATCACTACCATGAAGATTGTCAATGCAGACCCATGATACTTGCAAAAGAGGGATTCAGAACAAAGGGTAAGGTCAATATGTGTAAAGGATGAATGAGTGGAAAATTGGGTGGGAGATCCGTCATTTAGGATAACGACGTTAGAAACTAGGATGGAATTTTCAATTGTTCGACCTTTTGAGTTGGAGGAAAAGGACCCCCAGAGAGGGCTCAAAGCATTAAAATCACCGGCTACAATAGAGGGGTGGGTAGAGGAAGGAATTATGTTGTTGAAATCTGTTTCGCAATTCAATTGATTAGGGGGGAATAACCGCTCACTATTGTAATTTTGCTAGAAGATTGTAGTTCAATGGCTAGAGAAGCAATATTGGATTGGTATAAAGGGGATAGGTGAGGAAGGTTTGTTTTGACAAGGATGGCAGCACCCGGTTTGACTGGTATAAGAATGGCCAACGTAAGCTTTTGGGAAGTGAGGAGTGACGTTGTGGGCAAGATGAGTTTCATTTAATAGGTTGACGGAGGGTTTATGAAACTTCCAAGTCAATTAAATTATCATATTAAAGTAGACATTCATATTCCATTGCAGAATAGATAGCATATTAAGACTATACAAGAAAAGATGAGTAAATGAATATAGGTCTTAAAATTAAGGAGGGAGGATAGGTATTTCAGGTTCTGAAAAGAGTGCAGAAAGGGAAGATATACCCATACCTGAAGGAGGATTGGAGGGGAATAAACCAATAAAAGAGCAAGGGGAGGGGCGAAAGGAGAGTCAGGGGGAGATTGAATAGTAAGAGGATACACTTTATTTGGCGTAACAATTTTATTTTGAGATATACTTGTAGTTTCTTTAATATTATTTTTTGAAGCTTTTGGTATACTAGCAAAAGAACTTGGGTTCGGAGTAGGAGGAATTTGATCATTATATTTTTTGATCGCGTCACGCATACTGCATTTATTTATGGTTTTAAATATAAGTATTTCTCTGGTTTGTTAAAATTTAGGACATACATTTGAGGAAGAAGGATTATCTGATCGGCAGTTAGCGCACATAACTCTAGTGCATTCGGGAGTGCGGGTTGAGGTTGCACGTGGAATTTGTCAGCGATTTTCTTATTTTTAAGAAGTAACAGCAGAGAAATGTCGCGAAGCTCAGTAATACTGTTGACTTCTTCGCTTTTTGCTTGTATGCCTTTTTACACAGCAAAACAGGATAAAGTTGTCAGCGGCTTCTTTTAATCCAGGGCTCTGATAACCAAGAACCGGGGGTAATCCGTTTTGATGATTGGAAGTTCAGGAAATATATTCAGTGCAGAATTTTCAAGTTTTTTGCGTTTGGCTTTAAGTTACGGAAACAACAGGGCAAACCTATTGTTTCCAAATTTAGTGGCCCCAGGGGCCATAGTAAAAAATCAGATTTATAGCAAGCCATAGCCATAGAAAAAAGAGGTTGTCTGTAAAGTCGGTTTACTGACGATAGTTTAACGTGACAACGTCATAAGAAAATATTGATGGAATGGTTGCAATTTTCAAAACAAAATTTTAATTTTATTTGTTTGATAGATATTTTGTATGGATATAGAGGAGGACGTAAATGGAATTGCAATGGAAAAGGTCAAGCTATTGTACATTTACACAAACGTGAAAAATGTCGAAACATTTATCAAATTCATGAAAGATATGTTCAATTTCGATTGTGCTTCAAACGTTAATAAGTGAACAACACTAAGAGGCACCATCATCGATTTGCCTTTTTCAAGACACTTTACACTCGGAACACTCCCTTTCATTTCCTACTTTTTCTATCATCGTCCTATTCTCAACAGAGAAATGGTTCATTACCATGCACACAGGAAGAAGGTATATGCATATACAAGTATGTGAATTTATATACAAATGCGCTCTCGCTTGCAGTTCAAGAACATTAGCTTACATTTGCTTGCGTACGGAATAGATTCGTATATTGGATATGTCCATATGATTTGTATGTATCTTTACATATAGATTTGTTCGTTTTGAAAATTACGCGAAATTGTATATGTATATGCATGTTTATATACATATATTAGTATACAACATATCTTATAAGGTATGTGGTAAATATTACCATACATTTTTTCCTTCATATATAATAAAAACATTAATAATAATAACATTAAAACAACAGGTATTATTAACACACTTGGTTTTATTGTAAATTCTTCAAGTAAATCAAATTAATAATAATCAATAAGAAGGCATATGCAAATACAAATACGTGAATTTATATATGTACATATGCGCATATACATACATATATACGCTCACTTAAGTAGGTTAGAGCAAGATGTCGAACGTTGCCGTTCGTTTGCTTTGTCGTTCGTTCCGCGCTTTCACTAGCAGTTCATTCAAGGTAACCACAAATGAGCAAGGTAACGGCAAATGAGCAAGGTAACGAAAAATGAGCAAGGTAACGACACATTTTTTTGTGCGTGCAGCCGGCTAAATCGAATTATAAGACGTTATCCCGTCAAAAAGGCCGCCCGCACTATGTGCGCATATTTGAAGTGAAACTCTTTAATTTCTGGATTAAATTTAAATATTTTAATCAGGATTGAATTGATTTTTGACGTGATAACGTCTTATAATTCGATTTAACAGGCTGCATGCACGAAAAAATGTGTCGTTACCTTGCTCATTAGTGTTACCTTGCTCATATGTCGTTACCTTGCTCATTAGTGTTACCTTGCTCACATGTCGTTACCTTGCTCATTGCCGTTACCTTGCTCATTTGTCGTTACCTTGCTCATTGCATTGAATGAACTGCAAGCGAAAGCGCGGAACGAACGACAAAGCAAACAAAGCAAACGAACGGCAACGTTCCACATCTTGCTCTCTCCTACTTAAGTGAGCGTATATATGTATGTATATGCGCATATGTACATGTATAAATTCACGTATTTGTATTTGCATATGCCTTCTTATTGATTATTATTAATTTGATTCACTTGAAGAATTTAAAATAAAACCAAGTTTGTTAATAATACCTGTTGTTTTAATGTTTTTATTATATATGAAGGAAAAAATGTATGGTAATATTTACCATATACCTTATAAGATATGTTGTATACTAATATATGTATATAAACAGGCATATACATATACAATTTCGCGCAATTTTCAAAAAGAACAAATCTCTATGTAAAGATGCATACAAGTCATATGGACATATCAAACATACGAATCTATTCCGTACGCAAGCAAATGTAAGCTAATGTGCTTGAACTGCAAGCGAGAGCGCGGAACGAACGACAAAGAGCACAATCGGCCCCCGCGTTCGGCAACGTTCGACATCTGGCTCTGTCCTACTTGAGTGAGCATATATATGTATGTGTATGTATGTATATGCGCATTTGTAATATATATAAATTCACATACTTGTATTTAGATATGCCTTCTTCCTGTAATGAACCATTTCTCTGTTGAGAATAGGACGATGATAGAAAAAGTAGGAAATGAAAGGGAGTGTTTCGAGTGTAAAGTGTCTTGAAAAGGGCAAATCGATGATGATGCCTCTTAGTGTTGTTCACTTATTAACGTCTGATGCACAGTCGAAATTGAAGATATCTTTCATGAATTTGATAAAAGTTTCGTCATTTTTCACGTTTGTGTAAATGTAACTTGACCTATTCCATTGCAATTCCTTTCACCTCCTCCTCTATATCCATACAAAATATCTATCAAACAAATAAAATTTAAATTTTGTTTCGAAAATTGCAACCATTCCATCAATATTTTCTTATGACGTTGTCACGTTAAACTATCGTCAGTAAACCGACTTCACAGACAACCTCTTTTTTTATAAAATGATATGCAATAATAGTGGACAATATTATTATTCATTGATTTCTGAAATTTGTACATTAGTGTTTCGAGTGTAAAGTGTCTTGAAAAGGGCAAATCGATGATGGTGCCTCTTAGTGTTGTTGACTTATTAACGTCTGATGCACAGTCGAAATTGAAGATATCTTTCATGAATTTGATAAAAGTTTCGTCATTTTTCACGTTTGTGTAAATGTAACTTGACCTATTCCATTGCAATTCCTTTCACCTCCTCCTCTATATCCATACAAAATATCTATCAAACAAATAAAATTAAAATTTTGTTTTGAAAATTGCAACCATTCCATCAATATTTTCTTATGACGTTGTCACGTTAAACTATCGTCAGTAAACCGACTTTACAGACAACCTCTTTTTTTATAAAATGATATGCAATAATAGTGGACAATATTATTATTCATTGATTTCTGAAATTTGTACATTAGTCGGTGCTTCAATAGCCTGTACATTTTGTATTGATGGTGCAATAGCAGCAGTGGATACAATCGGTTTGTGGCAACTGAAATAGGATATACCTATATGTACTTGACTCGACTGTGTAGGTATAGCGAGAAAATACGGCATTTATCGTTGTTCCTTATTTTGTTGTTGAAATAAAGCGGTCATTACTCATTTGTAAATTGAGTTGATGTTCTAAAAATTCTATTAATTTCATGGAAGTGTCCGATGAAAAATTTACATTGAAATCTCCAGTTAATATGAGAGGTTTCAGATCGTCGCGTTGAGGAAAAAGTTTACCACCATCACGAGTGTATCTTAATAACAAACTATGTAAAAATGCGATAATGTCGTTGATATGTGAATTCGGAGTCATGTAGACACCCACAATTACTATGTTTTGTCCATTTATCGCATGGCACACAGAAATACAAATATCTCCGACATCTTCTGCTATAGCTGCATTTGATGTTGACTGTACAGCGGTAAATCGTAAGTGTGGTGTGAGGACATTCACGGTATCATTTTTGTTGCGGTAGATAGCGACTCCTCCGGTTCGAACATTACTTCTTTTACACTGGATGATGCAGTTAAAATTCGGTAAATTCATTTCCTCGTCTTCACGCAACCAAGTCTTATGAAAAACTGCCACATTTCATTTTTCCATAACTGGATTCAAAGACATTGACAATTAAAAGAGCATATCAACAATCCTTCTCTTTGTTTGAATCATTTGTTGATCAAGAGTTTCCAAGCAATTCATCGACAGTCTTCGAAATTCTGCTTGCAATGATGTCATTGTTGTTGATGGTCTCCGCTATGGTAGAATCTCAAGTCATCATTGCATGTAATTATAAACAATCCATCAAAGGAAGTAACACGTGACAGTGCGACATACACTAGCGATTTTGACTGCTCTTTATCGTATTCATAGACTACTTTAAAATATGTACCGCCCTGAGATTTGTGTACGGTACTGGCACATGCACAAACTACAGGAAAATGTGTACGTTTTGCATTTATAGTTTTATTGTGATTTAATGGTATTGTAGCTGATCGTCTAGCTCTCGGTACTGCTGTTATACTAATATTTTTAGCTATAAAATGTTCACTGTATTTCTTTCGAAGTTGTTGTCCTGTGCTCGGAGTATCAGGAAAGTCAAGCCATACAAAGCTCACTCAACGGCACCATTTGCTAAGCCATCGACTATTCGTCGTAATCATGTATGATAGTACACATTTTTCACAAAAATAGTCTGATATGGCAATCCGACTGTGTCGATGAGAGACATTTTCTGGAGTATTTGTCGGACAAATGCCTGTTGTTCATTTTTATGACATCCCGTATAGGTAAATGTCTGTTGCAGTGGAAACTATTTTTTCTTGAGCAGAATTTAAAATCCTGTTATTATACTCATTAATGGATCGGTTGGTATTGAATAACCTGACTCCGTGAGGACTTCGTCGATTTGCTTATTCTTTTGGGAAAAACCTTGCTTCTATCAGATGTATCTCGTTACCGTCAAGTTGTTCACCAATTCCAATTTTCGTCAGCACTGATGCAAAAGTCCGATTAACTTGTCTCATCACTTCATCTAGTTGGTAAAACTTAAGTCCTTGCCACAGTGGTACGTGGATTCTTTGTTTTACTTGTTTATAAATCGGAGTAGCTCTTACTGGAGGCAATTGTCGTAAGTCTCCTATCAAGATCATGTCCAATCCTCCAAAGTTTGTATGCTGACTTCATCAATTATTAAAACTTTGACGTATTTGAATAAAGCTCGATATTGATAAATGTCTTCAGTATGCAATTGATGAAGATTTAACAAAGAAATTATCAGAGCTGTATGTACTGTAGTGCAATCAATTGTTAGTGCTGCTTTTCCAGTGGAAGCACAAGTAATGTAAGCATTGCAGATCCCATCGTTGTTTGTGTAGCGATTGTATATTTCCATAATTAATTTTGTTACAAAAGTTTTGCCATATCCTGCCGGCCCGGTTAGAAATATTTGAAATGGAGAATTGTTCAATGACAGAAGATGTGATATTACGTGTCGTAATAATTCACCTTTTTTTTATTGGCCATTTTCATTAGTTCGTAAAACTGAGGAGTCGACATCAAATTTTCTCTTTTCTTTGCGATTGGCCCAAGTCTGTCCAATGTAGCCAGAGTAATGTCTGCATTCATATCAGCACGTGGACCATTATGTAACTGTTGAAATGGATTATCATCAGGACATCGGTCCGCAGCAGCTTCTATCTCAGTCGGGTTTTCTAACTCATCTTCACGACATAAAGCTTGACAAACTTTCATTGTTTTTTGTATATCTAAATTTGATTCAAATTCTTTGCGACGATTAAGAATTAAATCTTCATTGTCATTGTAGATCTGGACGAGTTTCAACACTTCAGTTTCTTCATTACGAAATTGAATAGGTAACGTAACCATCTCTCTTTTATACTCTCGCAAATCTTTGGTCATGTCATAGTTTCTGTAATGGATAATCCGATGAATTTTTCCCTCATTGAACGTGCTATCTGGATGAATTGTTTAATTTGCAACAAATTGTGCCAAGGTAATAGCTTCTAAATCAGGATGTCTCTTTTCATATTTGTCAAACCAATTTTCTTTCCAGATGTTTGTGGAATCGTCTTCAATACTCATTTCGTTTAATTGTTGACTAGTTTTCCGTACTCTTTGTCTTTCAATAAGCCATGTTGTTACTCGTAGTATATAAATTACGGCAGTAGAGCTTTTAGACATTGGCTCTCGCAAAAGATACCAGGCAGCCTCTTGACTAGTTATTTCAACAGTGTTAAGCATGTTGATGCCAATATTACGTGTTATATCGACAATATCGAATTCAGGATGTTCGTTCATAGTTTGAATGACTAGACGTTGTAGATTGCTCACACCTCTATTAGTCTTATTCACATATTCAGCTACATAAGCTGCACATGAAAATTCGTCAGTGATAAATTGAATATCCATATTCGATTTTAAAATGTGGAACAAGAATGGATTAAGGGGATTATTCCATTTTTCAAGAGATTGGCGTTTGGTGAAGACTCTGGGTCGTTTGATTCCGAAGTATGTTTTGATAGTAATCATCTGAAGGTATATTGTTGGCTGTATAAAAATGGTACTCATAGTTCTCCAAATTATCATGGATACTTTTGTAATGTTTGTAATATGCTTGAAAACCAGGTTCTTCTTTAAACATCGGCGTCAGAATACTTGTATTTCTATATGGCATAAATGGTGCTTCAAATCGACAGTGTTGAGGTCTGTTGGAAACGATTTTCTTCTAACACGTAAACGTGTGCTTATGCTTCTGAAGTTTTATGTTTGTTGATGCTTCACTTGATGAAGCGGATATAAATTGATCAATTAATGCAACTGCTTCGGTTTTATTATCACGTAACGCATCAGACGAAGCATTTGCCAGCCACAACAAAATATGAGCATGGGGGCTCCCACGATGCTGGAATTCAATTCTTTTAACATAAAATATATCACAACATAGTATTTTCCAAAAGGACTGAATTTTTTGGATGCGAGGATTCTTATTAACACATTCACTAATTTGTTGAAGTAAACTGCACATGTAACTGCATCTTCATTAACTAGTGATATTTTGACTTATATAAGCACCAAAGCAAATCTGTCTATTCAATTTCATTCGCGCTCATAGTGAGAAAAATTGTAGGTTTTCCCAATTGTCTGATCATTGCGAAAATATTTTTTTTTCGATTGGACCAATACCATGCAGAATTGGGAATAGATAAATGCTTGATTTTTTTTCAATACAATTGTTAACGCAGTCTTCATCTTCAATTTGCTGCCAGGTACCTTTAATGTCTTTGCCTATATGTTTAAATGCCACTGTGAGGGAATCGCGCACACGAAGCCGCATAATTTTCATCGCCATATATAATAAATGGTATTTTGTTGCAGCACGTCGATCTGATCTACGTAGCTCACTCGATGCTATCGTAAATGGTGTTAGGTAGGTCCGTTGTGAATCGCGGGGGCTGAGCTACATTCCCCTCTCCATATTAAACCATCCTGAGCTTTTGACAAAGCGTAAAAGGTTGTTGATACCTAAAATTTATAGATTATCTATATTCGTTAAGAAGTAGGATTTTAAAAACCGGTTCCTGCTTCTGGCTAGAGCTGGGCATGTGCAAAAAAGGTGTTGAATTGTTTCCAACTCCTCCTCATTTCTGCAGCTACGACAGAAATCATGCGTGTAAACGCCTAATCTCTTTGCATGATTTCCTATGAGACAATGTCCTGTGAGGGCCCCTACTAAGGTCCTGATTTGAAGTCTATTCAGTTTTATAATACTCTTGGACAGACGTAAATTTAGCCTTGGCCATGTTTGCCTAGCAATTTCACAGGTGGTAACGCTAATCCACCTTTGATTTGCAGACCTGATTAATGCGTCCTTAATGAAAAGCTTACAAGTTGCGAGAGGTATCTCCATAAAATTGCTTATGTCTGGCAAACAGGTACCTTCTCTTGCAAGTTGGTCTGCCCTACAGTTCCCTGGTATATATCTGTGGCCTGGAACCCAGCATAAGATTATACGATATTGTTTGGTCATCTCATTTAGAGATAGGCGAAAACGTACGACACTCCTTGATGTTGTTTGCAATGCATCCAGGGCTCGTAGGGCAGCTTGGCTGTCTGATAGAATGCAGATATCCGTTGATGATATTCTGTTTATCTTTAGCCATTTTAAGGCTTCATGAACAGCGTTTATTTCCGCTTGAAAAACACTACAGTGATCCGGTAGTTTAAAGGATTCACTAATAGAAAGATCTTCGCAAAATAACCCTGATCCTACACCGGTGTCCATTTTAGACCCGTCCGTGTAGATCTTAACGGGTGTGTTGGGTGTTAGATCTTCTTCAAACCATTCCAGTCTAGGAGGGATTTTCATTAGGAAATTCCTTTCGAAGCAGAGAATGGGAGGGTGATAATCACAATCCGTGTAGGAGCCTAAGATGGTTCAATGTCCATGTGTGACAGTCTTCCATTGTGAGCTCGCTTTGAGCCTTACAGCGGAGCAGGTCGCTAAGTATTTGCAGAAGTGATCTAGGGGTGGCAGATGTAGTATGATATCCAAAGCCATGGATGGCGTGGTTTTCATGACGCCACATATTGCTAATTCCGCTGATCTCTGCACCTTATTCAATAAATTATAATAGGTTTTTTTCTGCATAGCACCCCACCAGACAACATTTCCATATAGAAGAATGGGTCTGACGACAGCAGTGTAAAGCCAATGAGCAACCTTAGGTTTAATTCCCCAGGTCTTACCTAAAGCTCTCTTACAGGCATAAAAAGCTAGGTTCGCTTTCCAACTTTCCAGTTTCCTATCTATCTATGATTAGTCCCAAGTAC
The DNA here is from genome assembly GCF_028408465.1 of Anastrepha ludens. Taxonomy (NCBI): domain Eukaryota; kingdom Metazoa; phylum Arthropoda; class Insecta; order Diptera; family Tephritidae; genus Anastrepha; species Anastrepha ludens. Next base: position 70,922,249 of record NC_071503.1, read on the forward strand.
TTGGTTTCTTCCGAAATCACAAGAGCATCTCCCTTGAACATAATTGGACTTAGTTGAGGGATTTTGTGTTTCCTAGTGAACAATATAAGTTGTGTTTTGTCTGGGTTGACTCCTAGACCACACTTTTCTGCCCACCTAGAAAGTATGTCTAGAGCATTTTGTATTAGGTCTCTTAAGGGGTTAGGGGTAGTCAGAGGCCCGAAAAAATGATGATTTTCACGAATTTTTTTTGCTACTTAATTAATTAATTTAACAAAAATAAAAACATAGCATAAAAACATCATGTTTTAACTTGACTTCACCAAAATTTCAAAAAAAAAAATTAATAATTGCAAAAGTTATCGCTGTTTGTGTGAAGCCCGTTTCTCCAGAAGTCCCTTGCGGTGAACATCACAAGTCCTTGCAGATTCATCTAAAACCAATCGGATGAGAAAAATTATTTTTATTGATAGATAATCTCGAGCCGGATCGAAGCTTTTTTTTTGAACAAAATGGCGGCCTCAGGAAATATTTTTCAGATTTTCGGGAAAAAACCAACAGTTAATTGTTAAAAAAAAATCGAAATTTTTGAAAAAAAAAAAAATCCTTCGATCAGGCACAAGTTTTTTATGTTTTTCAAAAGCTGTATAAATTTTATTGAAATCTACGTAGCGGTTTTTAAGTTACAGTGTTCACCAGTTTGAAAAACATAGTTTTGAGAAAAACGCATTTAAAGTTTTGCTATCGGCTCCGGAGCGGCCGAGCGCCCTTTGTTAATTGTTGAATAACTTGAAAAGTATTTGTCGGATTCACTTCAAATTTTTACACAATATTTTTAAAACATTATACTATAAGAAAATGCAAAAAAAACAAAATCGATTTTTTGAAAATTCTGACTACCCCTAACCCCTTAATGTAGATACAAATTTACCGGAGACAGCAATGGCAACATCATGGGCGTAAGCTATCACCTTACAGCCCACCGATTCCAGTATTAACAGAAGTTTATTTACAACTACGTTCCATAGAAACGGTGAGAGGACTCCAACTTGCGGTGTACCTCTACTTACCAATCTCCTGAACACCGATTTGGTGTTACTCGAACTTCTTCTCGGAAAGTTCTAAATTGACCCAAGTAGATCACTGGAAATGATAGTTTTTTGGCATGCTCATCGAATAATAGACTATTTGGAAGATTTTGTTCACCTGGTGCAATGCGAAGATACTGATCTTCATTCCACAGAAGTGTTTGTTGTTGAGCAGTAAGAGAGTCATAGCAGTAAGAGATTCATCCATAGGAATATGTTCACTTACATCGTCGAGACGTTTTTGAGGCGTAATTTGTTCCTCATTGAAGAAGCCTTCATCAATAGTTATTCCGTACATAGGATAAAATGGAGGTGATATTAGATAAAGCAACCAAGCCTTTATTGTGAGTTAGTTCACCATTCCGTGCAGATAGCTTGTTTGATGCATTTTTCTGCGCTTGGTGTGTACATTTAGGCAGTGATCATCATCGATGTGTCGTAGGAGATTTTTAGTCATGGTATTCACACAAACTGGCACATTTATAATTTGTCCATAGATACCATATTGACCATTAACATGACGCTATTTCCTGATCTGCATAAAAGGAACACGAGGGGATATCAATCTCTGTGATATTAAAACGAGCGGTGGTAGATGGTATTACAAGCCAAAATATCCGCCATAGATATATTTGGCAAAATAGTGTGTAATACTTCCTTGTGTGCCTCTACTGATTGTTTTAAATCTCCTTTGAACCATAATCTATTGCAAATTGTACAAACATAACCAAATGCATTATTTGTAAATTGTGGTAGTGTTTTGTCTAACGGCTGAAGTGGCGGGAGGATCTCACTCTATTTCTAATGTTTGAGATTGTAACACTTAAGCAAAATCAACTTGTATATCACTCACATTCGAAGACACATTGACAATAACTGGAGAAACAACTGGTCTTTGGACGACAATAGTATTGGCATCTTCCAGCATCTTTTTTCGCTGGCTATATTCACGTCACCGCTGAGCGACTGATCTCCTCGGCTTTGTGGATGTAGTTGAGGTCGAGTTCATTGGACTTTGCGATGAATTGGCCTGATGCACGTCGGCTTGAACGCCAATTATTCTTCCCTCAGTATTTTCGACAGGAACTTGAGCCTGCTAAGCTTGGCCACTCGTTTGTGATAAATATTGATGCAATATGTTACCATCGCCTCTGCTGGTACTGGGTTGTGGATTGTCTGGATTGACTATGGGTAATTCATTTGGCTCAAGGAAACTCGTCGATGATGATTCGCCTCCGATAGTGGCGACTGCATTTCTCAAAGCCTTCTGTCTAGCCCTACATTTTCGATTGCATTGTGCTGCTGTTTGCGCTGGCGGTTTTTCTTGAGCTCTGTATTCTCGTGCACGTTCAGCAGTCGATTTTGGCATATTGAAGTCTGTAACAAATAGTAATACCAAATTGGAAATCAAAAATATTTTTTTTATGGTCATCCAATACAATAATATAACTATTATAAAATTATACTTACAAATACTCAAATTAGTGATATCAAATCGGGTTTAGTACGGCACAACAGTTTTTCCTCAAAAGTACCTTTGAACTGTGTAATATAGATCTTTCATAATCACAATGTACTGATATTAAATTTCTTAGTATAGATATTAAATTTTGACATGGTATATTTATAAAAAGTTATTAATACATACCTGTTCCAACTGGAAATTAATTTGCAAATTTTAACTTCACTTTCACTGAACATATATATAAATATTAAATATTATTTAATAATAACACCCTAAAAGTACTTGGAATTATATTTGATACAAAATTAACTTTTAAGCATCATTGTGAACATATTAGAATAAGCTTATTATCAAGACTAAATATAATTAAGTACTTGTCTTCAAAACATTGTCTAGTTCATACACAAACGCTGGTAAATAAATATAACTAGAGCTTTGATGTTATCTAAGATAGACTTCGGATTAGCTTTTTACGGACATTGCGCATACACCCACCTGAAACGCCTAGACGCGCCTTATCACGCAGCAGCTAGAAGGAGCATTAGAGCCTTTCCTACTTCTCCCTACCCTTGTGGAAATGGTATCAAATAAAATTATATTGCAGAAACAAGCTTTTGTTTGAATGCGTTTCTTCATGTCAACACAAGACAAGTAAAAATGGCCGAAAATCAACGATTTCAGAAATTTTAAATCGAGCCAAGGAACTTAACATACTTGTATCATATACAACTCTCCAGAAATCACAAAAATGCGCAACATGCTCACACAACAAAAAGGTTCAATCAAACTTATGTCGATTCCGGGTCACAGTGGCATCAAAGGTAACGAGCAGGCCGATAGTAGAGCTAAGGAGGCAACCAAGGAGCCATTGTACATGTTCGAATACACTCTTCCAGAAGATATAAAAAAACTGGTAAGGCGTACCAATTATGAAAGTTCCCTGACCAAATGGAACCAGTACCAACATCACTACAAATCCTTTAATCTCTCGAAATCGGAAAACCAATACCCGTCAAATTCATCATGCCGGAATATTAAGACCGGTGCTCGTCTGAGAATTGGCCATACAATTTCAACACACTCGTATTTGCTAAATGGTTTACCGAAACCCCGTATCTCACTTCATGGATATATGTATGTTCAGGAATCCAAAATATTAGATCATCAGTGTTTAAAAATATCAAACCATCTGAACTTCTGAAGCAGACAACGGACTATAATATTTGAATCATAAATCAATTCGTTTCTCGCTGTTAATTAAAAATTTAACTTCATAGGCTTCTAAGTTATCTGGTATACATGGTAGTGGTTACATCCATATTCCCTCGATTGTACTATCTTCATCTTTTCTCCAGTATAGGTATAATATATTATAATCTTGCAGTTAGCATCTAGTAAACTTAGTATAATATAATTATTTCCTTTTTTCTTCTTTATCTATATTATTAACAATTTAAAACAATAGCCGAAGGGCTTAGCAGCCAGTGCTTGTTCCTTTTTTCTTACCTTTTAAGTGGAATAATTATTTATAATTATTACTCTTTTCAATAAATAAATAAATAAATTTTGATGAACATGTGGACAACACAAATCCGCGTCGTTTTCTACGTGTCTACACGTCTGCGTCGCCTCGCCCCTGTAATATCACGCGCATGCGCGTGTATACGGATGTCACCATATGACATAGGCCGTACCCTACAAGACAGAGCTGAGCACTTTTGACAAAAATTCCAACACATTTACAAGTATTTTATTACCCTACAAGACAGCTGACTATCATATTAGCACTCATATTATCATCATCACAATCATTATCCAACTACACATTTTTGTTCTAGCCATGGGAAAGTTCTGATAGTTTCCCCTTGTCGGTGTGATATTCTATCTCTCTTTTACCAGTAGAAATTTCTTATAACTGAAAAATATATCTGCTTTGCTCTTAACTACTCATTTTCGTCATCAAAAAGTAATCAGCACAAACTCCTCAATAACTCCTCATTAAAAAGTAATAGGGCTGATGAGTTTCGTTAAATTGTTTTATTTAGAAATTATAAAATTTATATTTTTCATTGAGATTCGAACTCACGAATTTTCAATATTTTTTTGTTTACATTAAAAAGCTTGTGCACTCCAATTCGGTGTTTCATCCACTGAGATTCGAACTCACAAATTTTCAAGCCATAGCCAAGCATCTACTCGCTCGGCTATAACAACTATACAACAAATAGAGCTAAATTTCACACTAGAACCTTTTTCAGAGCACCACATTATTTCCTTAAAATTAATCAACACTGATGACAAAAGCTCCTCATTTTCGTTAAAAAGTAATTCGACTGCGGAGTTTACTTAAAATGTTTTATTTAGAAATTATAAAATTTATATTATTGTGTTTTCATTGAGATTCGAACTCACGAATTTTCAATATTTTTTTGTTTTCATTAAAAAAAAATTTTTCACACCAATTCCGTGTTTCGTCCACAGAGATTCGAACTTACAAATTTTCAAGTCTTAGCCAATCATCTACTCGCTCGGCTATAACAAGTCTGAAACAAATATAGCTAAATCTCACACTAGAACTGTTTTCAGAGCAGCCACATTATTTTGTTAAAATTAATCAACACTGATGCCTTGGCGTTTAAAGTACAGTAGATATATTTTTCACTTACATATATAAAATTGCTATTGGTAAAAGAGAGATAGAAGTCACACCGAACAGGGGAAAAGAATATCAAATGAAATATTTGATTTCCCGATTAAAAAATGTTGTATATGCTATTCTGATAATGCGCATGTATTAGAGACTACCCTACAAGACAGTGCTGAGCACTTTTGACAAAAATTCCAACACACTTCCCAGCAAAACCTGCGTGACCGAAACTCTAACACAATTACACGTTTTTATTTGTTACAAACACATATGCACGCAGGTTTTGCTGGGGCGTCACCGAAACTCTAACACAATCGACTTTTTTTTGATTCTCCGTCACCTTTGGAAAATGTGTAAGCAGTAAGCAAACTTCATTCATATATTTTTTCTCATTTTTGCATCAATAGAAAAAAAAAACAAAAAAAAAACGGCAAGTGGCTGTCAAAGCAATAAGTCAAAAAGATATCTTTTCTCTCTTTTTGATATCAAAGTAGGCCGAGAATCAAATTGTCAACCTTTGGCAAATGTGTAAGCAGTAAGCAAACTTCATTCAAATATTTTTCCTCATTTTTGCATCAGTCAAAGTAAACAAACGCCGTAGCCGAATGGGTTGGTGCGTGACTACTATTCAGAATTCACAGAGAGAACGTCAGTCCGAATCTCGGTGAAAGCAAAATTAATAAAAACATTTTTCTAATAGCGGTCGCCCATCAGCAGGCAATGGCAAAACACCGAGTGTATTTCTGCCATGAAAAAATTCTCCTCATAAACATATCATAAAACAAAATAAAATAAATGTATAAAAAAATTTTTTTTATGTGATTCGAACCAAGGATTTTGGATCGGAAGCCCACATTGCTAGCCGCTAGGCTATCGCGCTGTGCTGCCGCCGCTGGCCTAAAAGTTATTTTGTTCGTCGCTACGTTTATATGAAACTGGCACTGGCAAACGAGTCCATATGTATGAAAGGGATAGAAAATCACACGTACACAAAGTTTTTGGCACGATTTTCCCAACGCTTTTAACAACGTGATTGTAAAGGGGCGTGGTTAGTGACCGCTTAACGGTCACGCGTGCAGGTTGCGTGATGGGTAACGTGACCGGCACTCTTCTTGCTGGGTTACAAGTATTTTATTAGTCTCTAATACATGCTCATTATCAGAATAGCATATACAACATTTTTTAATGGGGAAATCAAATACTTCATTTGATATTCTTTTCCCCTGTTCGGTGTGACTTCTATCTCTCTTTTACCAATAGCAATTTTATATATGTAAGTGAAAAATATATCTACTGTACTTTAACCGCCAAGGCATCAGTGTTGATTAATTTTAACAAAATAATGTGGCTGCTCTGAAAACAGTTCTAGTGTGGATTGCGTAGCCGGAGTTGGACTGATAAGGGTTATTGTTTTGAAGCGCGGCCGAAGGCTGCCCACGCGAAAAAAAATTTTACGCAAAAATACTGTGGATTGCGTAACCGGAGTTGGACTGATGAGGGTTATTTTTTGGAAGCGCCGCCGAAGGCCGCCAACGCGAAAAGGAGTTCTACGCAAAAGTTCTGTGGATTGCGTAGCCGGAGTTGGACTGATGAGGGTTATTTTTTTGAAGCGCCGCCAAAGGCCGCCCACGCGATAAGGAGTTCTACGCAAAAATACTGTGTTAATTAATTTAATTTTAATTACTTTATTATTTTTTGTGATACGCTTAATATCATTGTTTTTAAGTTTAAATGAGTTGTATGTTTTTATTTGCAAAATTATTTCTCAACTTTTAATTACAGCAAAAAACACTGCAGTTTTACAATGAACCTTCCACTGAACATCCTTGCGTGCGAACTTCGCTTTCATTTCAGGTGTATGGCAACACCAACTTTTCGCTAAATTAGAGAACTTTAACATTAAATTACTTAAAAACTAGAAGCCTCCGGCAGGTTCTGTTTTCAGTTTTAAGATGGGGATACACCCCTCTATCACCCTTTTTTGACCGTTTTTTTCAAAGCGATATACATTATTCTAAAGTTTTCCCGTACGAAGCATCGCCGAGGGCAAGCGGTCAGCAAGAGAGTGGGAAGACTACGAAGCACCCTACAAAACGGAGCAAGAGAATAGCTTGTATGCCGTAAGCTTATACATTTCGTGACGGTTTTTCGTAACGCTAGCTCACGTGTCGCGGCCTTGAAATTATACTCTGACGCGCGTAAAGAAGTTTCACTTCAACAGGCGACCGAAAATAACAGGAAAAAATATAACTGCACAAATGTGGTCGTTGGTTAAACACACTCAGAGAGAATGCTCGAAATATCACGGCGGAACGAAAAAAGCGACTGTGCGCTGCGAGAGTCCGTTGGTGACTGTGCACCGTATTTTAACAATGCTGCATTAATTGCTTCACAACCACAGCTCTTATAATCTTTAAGCGTACTAATTGTGTCTTGAGTGTCTTAATATGAGACTTCCAATTCAAGGTGTTCCTTCTTTTTTTGGCTTATTATTTTTTTGCGTTTTTTCTTTAAGCTTGATATTTTAATAGATTTTGTGCTGTATGTCGACTCGTATAAATTTTACGGGCGGCTATTTTTTTTTTCGTTTTCTTTTCTGCATTCCTTGTCATAACATTCATTTCTTAAAAATATTTTCTGGCCTATGACTGTAGTTGCTGCTTTATTTACTGTATCTTGGTTGAGTTCCACGTTTCGTTTATATCTTCAGTGATGTTACATTCTGTGTTGCTGCTCAAGATTCTTTCGATGATATTTTCTTGGTATTCTTGTCCTTTGTTCTTATTTGATATTAGCGCTTCATTCACGTTCCATCCTTTTTGTTTACCGTCGCGATGCGCTGAGGCATATTTGCTATGACAATGTAGTGGTCGGAATCACAATTTCCTAGTCACACTATTCTAATCGATTGCAATTCCTTGATAAAAAAAAGGTGATAAGCCGTCGTATTACATTGAGGGTCATAGAATTTAAGAATTTTAACTACAGGGTGAACGATATGAAGTGTTACCAACTTCACACTGCTTGTATTTGTAAAAAAGTTCATGACATCAACGTCGAAATTGTTCTAATGACAGTTCAATATATTGTGTATAAGTCATCAAAAGCATTTGCGTCTCAGTTTTGTTGAATTTTTTTTTCTGTGATGGAATTCAAACGTAATAATGTGATTGCGTTATATTTGGCTGGAAAATCACAACCAGCCATTGTTCGTGAGCTCAGTCACGTCAAAGTGAATAAAATGTTTGTGTATCGCACTATAAAACGTTACAATCATACTGGTAGCATTGCAAAACGCTATGGAGGTGGACCAAAAAAACCGCAACAACGTCAGAAATGGTTCGGAAAGTGAAGGCTCGACTTGAACGAAATCCACGTCGAAGTGGAAGTGGAAAATGGCCAAAGAACTGAAAATATCGCAAGACAGTACTCGCCGCATATTGAAAAATGAGCTCAAGGACAAGGCTTACAAGTTCCAAAAAGCACACGATCTTACACCCCAGCAAAAAAAAGTTCTGTGCGAAAGAGCAAAGGAGTTGTTGCGCTTGCACGAACGTGGCGAATTTCCTAACATTGTGTTTTCTGATGAAAGTAGTTCCCCAATTGAGCAGTTTATAAACACTCAAAATGATCGTGTTTACTTGACCGAACGCTCATAAGAAAATTTGAGCCTACGTAAGGCCACTCGAACCAATTTCCCATCGCAAGTAATGGTTTGGGCCGCAGTGACCGCTGATGGACGCTCTCCAATCGTTTTTATCGAGGCTGGTGTCAAAGTAAATGCGACTTATTATTATCGGGAAAATGTTTTAGAGGCTGCTTTAGAGCCGTGGACACGCAAACGTTTCGGTCGTAGACCATGGGCGTTCCAACAGGACTCGGCACCGTCTCATAAAGCTCGTGTGAACCAAGAATGGTTAAAAAATCATGTTCCACACTTCATTTCATCCACAGACGCAAATCCGATGGACTGTTCCATCTGGTCCATTTTGGAGAGCAAGGTGAGGACTAAAAAATATGCCAGTATGGATGCGCTGAAAAAAGCGATTATACGAGAATGGGCCAAAACATGTACCTCAAGATCACATTCGTGCAGCATGCAACTCATTTTTTTACCGTTTGAAGGCTATAGTCAAGGCAAAAGGTGGTCATATCGAGCTAAAGTGAATATATGTTAAAATTGTAATCATTTTTGAACAATTTTGTCTCTGAAATCAATAAAAACAAATTTCACACAAAAAAGTTATGGTGCTTTGAATAGGTATCACTTCATATCGTTCACCGTTTACACTGTACGCCACCGAAAAGATGAAATGGCTCACTATTTTACAGAGTTAATTGATGACCGATCGAGTGTTTAAAATGCCATTCAGAAATCGTAGAAGCATAATTTGATTTACTTTAATGATCACCATAAACCAGCAAAGAAGTTTAAGGAAGATGATCTGGTTGAAAAAAGTTGGTACTCAAGTAAAAGCAGGTGACAAGAGAATAGCGGCACTGAAAGCAACACAAGATGAAGAAGATGTAAAGAAAAATGTACTGATTACGAAATTAGACATATAAGCTGGCGACTTAATCGCTGTCGATTGTTTTTCAAATTGACCGAACTGAAATATTTAGCCAATTGCGTAAGGGGTGACAACCCAGTTTTGTAATAACTTGATGGCATCCTATTCTAACAGAGCTTTTGAGTTTTTCAGAATGGACGAGAGCGAAACACTGAAATCGGTGATAAAAACAAATTCCCTTGTTAACTCCCGCATTTATTCTGTTAACCGACGTCGCTGCTGTTGACTCTCTAGTTCTCTCTGCTCTGTCGACCATCAAACACTACAACCAGAGAATGTTAATGCAATGAGAAGGTGCAAATGTTACTGTGAGCTTTTTTTAGTACAATTGAGATTTGAAAGATTTGAAGTAAGGGAATTTAGCACACCGAGTTTATAGACACCTCACTAACTTCTGCCCACACAAAAATTAGAAACACCACACATCTTTCACCTCAACACACAACACATTTCTCACCTCGACATTAAACCAATTAAATTTTTACTATTTTCGTATTTTTGAAATAATAAACGAATACGTAAAATTTATTACATAAATTTACATTAAAAAAAAAAACGATTTAAAAAAAAAAATTTATAGAAAAAAGTTTGCGCCGGGAATTGAACTCGAGTCTAACATGTGGCGAGGAAAAATAGGCGGTGCGTTTATTTCTTCGACTGCTTATTTTTTTACCATTTTGTTACTTTTGAAATGATAAGCGGATACATAAAATTTATTACAAATTTTTTTACGATTACATTAAAAAAAAAAAATTTAAAAACGAAAAAAAAAAAATTTAAAACCGAAAAAAAAAAATTTGCACCGAGAATTGATGGCGAGTCACGTGGGGAGGATAAATACGCAGAGCGTTTATTTCTGCGCCTGCGTTGTGAACAAAAGGTTTTGTGCATGCGCGCGACGCGAATAAATTTTAATAAAGTTCTGAAAGTAATTCATGAAGTTTTTCATTACATACATTCAAAAATGAACGTATACTTTATATGTAAATAAATGATGGTATATGATAATATACATAAGTACATAATGTGTATGTACATGTCAAAAGGAGGTATTTGCATTCAGAAAAAAAGAACGGTTTAAGATAAATCAACACTTATTTTATATTGTATGTCAATTTATAGTTTATGTATTCGACAGCATTTACATACATATGTATGCTTCAACTGAAAAAAGAGCAGATGGCCAATACAGGAGTATATCAGAAGAAGATTGGCAAGGTGCTAGGTGACCAGGCGCAAATCAAGGTCCTAACCCACGAGATGTTGGTTGAGATCCGTGACCTAGATGAAATCACAACCAAAGAGGACATAGGTGAGGCTATACGAACGCAGGTTAACGAGCTTAACCTATTTAGTGAAAACGCAATAAAAAGCGTTAGAGCGGCGTATGCAGGCACGCAAACAGCAGTGATAAGCCTACCAGCACTGGACGCAAGGCGACTGCTTGAGAAGCAAAAACTGAAAATCGGCTGGGCAGTATGCCGAATAAGAGAAAAGCCTGACCTGAGGAGATGCTACAGATGCCTGGAGTATGGACACCTAGCGAGGGCATGCAAAAACGAAGACGACAGAAGCCAGAACTGTCTCAAATGTGGAGAAAAGGGACACCAAGCGAAAGTATGCGAGAAAAAGCCCTTCTGCGGAGCTTGTAAAAGAAATGGACGAGAAGACACAAGCCATCAGATTGGAAGCAGAAAATGCCCCCTGTATCAAGCGGCGTATATTAAAACCAAAAAATGAGGATTGAGCAGATCAATCTAAACCATTGCGAGGCTGCACAAGAGCTCTTAAAACAAAGAGTATACGAAAATAAGGTGGATGTTGTGCTAGTCAGCGACCAGCATAAAAATCTAAACGCCGGAACGTGGGTCTCGGACAGGAAAAGTAAAGCTGCTATTTGGGCCTATGGAGGAAATACCCTGCAGGACAAACCGCAAACCCACAGTGATTACTATACCCGAGCAAAAATACGTGGCATATATTTCTACAGTTGCTACGCGCCACCGAAACTGACGCAAGCAGAGTTCGAAAACTTACTGGATGAACTTGTGCAAAACGCTCGTGGTACCACACCAAACGTGATTGCGGGTGATTTCAATGCGTGGGCCCTGGAATGGGGTAGCAGATACACCAATAAAAGGGGAGAAGCCTTGATTAAGGCATTCTCACTACTTGATGTGGTTCTGCTAAACACTGGGGGAAAAAACACCTTCGAAGTGAATGGTCGTGCATCAATAATCGACATCACTTACGCCAGCAGGGCTCTAGTACGATCAGCAAGCTGGCAAGTGAGTGACTTTTACACAGGCAGTGACCACCTTGCCATTAAGGTGGACTTTTCGCATGGAAAAGAAACCGCACAGAGAAAACAGAATAAGGGTTGGAGGGTGGAGACGCTTGATGAAGAAATGTTCCAAATCATGCTACAAAAGACCCCACCTAGCACCAACGATGTGGAACTTCAGGCGGAGCTGCTAGTAAAACATGTTAGCAGAGCGTGCGATGCCGCTATGTGCAGGAAAATACAGAGCGCTCCCAGAAAGCCTGTATACTGGTGGAACGAGGAGATCAGCACCCTAAGAAGCGAATGCAAAAAAGCAAGGCGCCTTTCCCAAAGGAGTTATGGGCTGGCAGAACACTACAGGCTCCGCGAGAACTATAAAAAGAAGCGGAAACAATTAAAGAAAGCCATTAAAAGCAGCAAGGCAGCCAGCTTTAAAGAACTGTGCCAGAATGTGGACGAAAACCCGTGGGGTGATGGCTACAAACTCGTTATGGCCAAGGTCAAAGGAGGTAGAGGACAGGCGCCAACTTGCCCCATTCTCTTAGAAAAGATTGTACAGACACTCTTTCCAAAGCAAGACATACAACCAAGCCAGACCCAGTTCCACGCAGCAGGAAATAGTGTCACAATCAGTGAAGCAGAGGTGATTATGGCAACGGAAACTTTCGGCAATGCTAAGGCTCCAGGACCTGACGGCATTCCGAACAAGGTGCTAAAGATCGCTATCAGGCGCAACGCAAAGCCATTTGCAGAACACTTCACCAAGTGTATAAATGAAGGCATGTTTCCGAAAGTATGGAAGAAACAACAACTAGTCCTACTTCAGAAACCAAATAAGCCAGCGGGTGACCCAAGTTCTTGTCGGCCACTCTGCATGATAGATACTATGGGCAAAATCCTGGAGAAACTAATCTGCACGCGCCTGGAACAGCACCTGGAGAAAGTGCCGGCTGAACTATCCGAACATCAGTTTGGTTTCCGAAAAGGTCGTTCAACCATCGATGCCGTCAGGAGGGTGACAAACATTGCAAGTAAGGCTATTGAGGGTGACAGGTGGATGCATGGTAATAAAGAATACTGTGCAGTTGCCACTCTGGATGTTAAGAACGCCTTCAACTCGGCATACTGGCCACATATTATAATGGCTCTTGAGGAAAAAAAAACCCCAGCATACTTAGTACGGGTTATAAACAGTTATCTGTCGGAAAGAGTACTTCTGTACAATACAGATGAAGGTCCAAAGAGATACGCAGTGACGGGCGGAGTACCGCAGGGTTCTGTACTGGGCCCGATGCTATGGAATGTATTATATGATGGGGTACTGCAACTCCCAATGCCGAGGGGAGTGCAAATAATAGGATACGCGGACGACATTGCGTTGACCATAGTCGCCAAAACAATCCCCCAGATCCAGAGTATCTGCAGCGAGGCAACAACAAAGGTCAAACAATGGCTAACGGCGGTTAAACTCCAGCTAGCCGGGCAAAAAACAGAAGCAGTTCTCATTACGAGTAGAAAAAAATTAGAAACGACCACACTAAACATTGATGGGTTCAACGTCACAACACAGGCGGCACTACGATATTTGGGTGTAATGATCGATGCTCGACTAAGCTTCAAGGAGCACATTAAAAAAGCATGCGGAAAGGCAGCCATGGTGACGGCGGCACTGTCAAGGATTATGGCCAACATCGGTGGTCCCACTCAGAGTAGAAGAGCGCTCCTGGCTAGAGTTACCCAGTCTACACTCATGTATGCAGCACCCATATGGGGTAGAGCCCTGATACAGAAAACGTACGCGAAGAAGGCGGAAATAGTTTTTAGACTTATTTCCCTTAGAGTTGCCTGTGCTTTCAGGACAGTGTCGTTCGAAGCAGTATGTGTCATATCGGGTATCATGCCACCAGATATAATGGCCTCTGAACTGGGTAGAGTGTACGACAAAGCCAAAAGCCTAAACAGGCGATTAACGGCGGAAGAGCGTAAAGAAGAAAGACGGGGGAGCATAAGTGAGTGGCAAAATCGCTGGGACCAAGCGACAAAAGGGAGATGGACGCATAAACTTATCAGAAGCGTACAGGCCTGGGTTGAGAGAGGACATGGAGACACAGATTACTATCTCACACAGTTCCTGACGGGGCATGGATGCTATAGAGAGTATCTCCAAAGACTCGTTCTGCGGCAACGGTAGTGAGAACGTGGAACATGTCTTCTTCTCCTGCCCGAGATACGCATCTGAAAGAATATGCATTGAAGAAATCATAAAAGAAAAAATAACCCCGGGCAACATTGTAGATCACATGCTGCAGTCGAAATTGGTGTGGGCCAAGATGAAAGAATGGTCCGCGAATGCGTTACAGGAACTGCGGAAAAAGGAATGGGAACGCAGTAAGGAACGAAGACAAAGAAGTAATGAAGGGTAGACGGAGAGAGAAATACAAATGAAGAGCCATTATGGCTAGCTTGGCCCTGCGATGCAATGCTTAAACGGCGGTACCGCAGGGCAAACGAAAGCTACAGAGGTCGGAGTTAGGGTTTAGTACGTAGGTGTACTGTTTCGCAAGTCCAGTTTAGTAGTAATACTGACTGTGCGTGGTCCCGAATGAGGTGCACCTTTAGCGATCAGTATGAATCGTGCATGCCGTCTGTATTGACGGTATCTACGTAAGATTCCCCCTTCGGATAAAAAAAAAAAAAAAACATTTGTATATGAAAAACAATAATGCACAAGCGCAAGAACATCATATCACATATGCAAGTATGCCCAAATAACCTTGACTTATGTATGTACACATGTCACAGCACATCACATTCTTACAAGAAATCAAATACACATACGCACTAGTGAACGAGTTTCTTCCTAACAAGTGCAAAAACAATTCTGCTCTATGTATGTATATATACCCACTTTATGTCCTAGCATATATACATACATATACGAGTATACCTACTTGCCTTCTAAACTTCCTACAAAATAATTGTATTCATATGTTACTACATCCATGCACGTTCATACATTCATGCATATACATATGCGCGAGCACAGCGCTCCCTTCTTGCTCCCGTGTACTCGTGAAAGACACCAGTCGATATTCCTAATATTATATGTACTTACAAAAACACAATACTTTGATAGACGCAAAAGCAACAGCAAGCGCAACGGGATGGCCGCTTTGCCACCACACATTCTAAAATGTTCTAGAACACAACAAAAACACATACCTCATGCGCATGTCGCCCAAAGCTAAAATCTAAGCCTAGCGACTACAAAAACAAAATACATTCGTAGACGCAGTCGCAGCGGTCATGATTCTATCAGCGACGGCGCTGAACAATTTAGAACAAAAACAAAAAGTTCATTCATAAGTTAGAGCTCATATTTCAATTTCATTCATAAAACGAGCCGCCCATATGCCAATTTTCGCGACCATTCGAAAATAGTCAATATTAGAATATTTCGCGTGGAATTATTTGCCAATATTTGATAAATCTTAAATTTTTGTCATGTCGAATGGCCGCGGCTCCGTATGTATGTATGCACCCTTATATGTATGTAAATATGTCTTCTAACTGTGCGACAGTCGCGAGTTAATGCGACTTCCAGCGAATCACACATTGCTGTCCGCAAAGCCGCATATATGTACCTTATGATCAGAAAGTACCGGGAATGTTTAAATTAAACAAAACAGAGTTAAATTTAAGGCAAATTTATATTATCTCCTTCAAAATATGACCCGTCTGAAGCAACACACATGTGCCAACGTTTAACCCAGTCCTCCAAACACCCCCGGCAGGCCGATTTGTATTCTCTTTGATCAGTGCGATGGCGCGTTATCATCATGCAAAATCTGAGAATTGTTTGCTCACATTTCCGGCGGTTTGCAACACACAGCATCTCTCTAAGGTTTCAAAACGGATAAATAATATTCTCTATTGACTGTCTGGCCCGATGGAAGGTACTCATGGTGTACTATGTCTTGGCAATCGAAGGAAACAGTCAACATCACCTTCCCGGTTCTTTTTGCTCATAGGGTATACATATCCCATCTTTTCACTGACGGACAAGAAGACGGTCGCAGTTGTTGTTTTTTATATGCATACATTTTGCGTTCGTTGAAGGTTTGTATATATTTGTATACATATGCGTGTATCCGCGTTTGGCTTTCTGGATGCATCCATGGATATTAGAATATTTTCTCATCAATATGTGTATGTAAGTAGTTCAGATTTGACTGAAGAGATTAAATATAGGAATGCATATTCATATGATTGCCTTTATGGCTGTTTCACATATAAATTAATTCAAATGAAGTATGAATAATGTTATATAGAAAATAAATTTATAAAAAACAGGTATTAGAAAAACCTGAATACACTATTTTAAATCAATTCTAATTAAACCAAATATAAAAAATGAAATAAAAATATCGAACATAAAACTGTGTATAGGACTTGAACCTGAAGTCAAACATGAGACTATGTACCTCATACACAACACGTTTTTCACGATTGCGCTAAACTATAATTACTAATGAAGTTTTCTAAATCACTCATTTATTCGATTCGCAGTTTTATATGCACATATTTTGCGTTAGTTGAAAGTTTGTATGCGTAATTATATGCATATGTATGTGTGTTTGCGCGTTTGGCTTTCTGGACGGATATTAGAATGATATTTTCTCATCAATATAATTTGGATTTGATGAAATAGATTATAGACATATGTAGATATTTTCTGTTTTGATTGATTTATATAAAAATCAGGTCATATCCAGTATGAACTATTTTGTACCGAAAAGAAATTTCCATTTATAAAATACAAAAAAACAGTATTTTCAAGAAATTTTAATTAAAATAAACTCAAAAATTTTACCAAACTTTCCTGGTTTGAATTGTAAAAAAAAAAATGTGCAAGAAAAAAAATATGACTTCAGGACTTGAACCTGAATTAAATACGTGCCAAAAAACAAAACGAATAATTCCGCCGACTTTAGCTTCTGCACCACAAACTAACTGTCGCGCGGTCTTCTTAATCGCAAATTTATTCGCTTCGATTTCCTTAGTAGTGTGCCGAAAAATCTTATGAACTTCCTCAGTAGTTTGGTAAACGCAGAAAATATCTGAATTCCTGTCCTAGCGTGGTAAGTAAATATAGAAACCCTCCACTCGCGTCACTCGCGTGGTAAATATCTGCAATTCCCCACTCGTGAGCAAAGTTGAATTTGAAATTACCTTAGTTTGAATATACAAATTAGTACTCGAAAAAAGCTCATTTAACATTTGCTCCTTCTCATTGCATTAACATTCTCTGCTACAACCGCTAATAAAGCATATGCTGCAGCTGCTGCTGTCGTTATGTAAGGGGTGATTTTTTAAGAGCTATAAGAAAGTATTTCAAAAAAACACACGTAAAATTCAGAAAATTACAATTTTTATTTAAATCGATAGTACAGTCCATATAATTTAATGTTTGAAGATTATTTCAAGCAAATGTTGACCGCGACTGCGCTTCAAAAGGTCCATCCGTTTAGTCCAATTTTGGCATACTCGTTTGGCATACTGTTTCGGTCGGTATCTCACATGTAAATGCTTTAATGTTGTCTTCCAATGCGTTAATTGAAGCAGGCTTGTCTGAATAGACATGAGCTTTAACATAGCACCACAAAAAATAATCTGAAGGCGTTATATCGCACGATCTGGGTGGCCAATTGACAGGTCCCGAACGTGAAATAAAATGTTCACCGAACTCGCCTCTCAACAAGTCCATTGTTACGCGTGCTGTCTTGCATGTGGCACCGTCTTGCTGAAACCACATGTTACGCCAGTCAAGCTCTTGCATTTTGGGCAAAAAAAAGTTGGATATCATTTCACGGTAGCGCTCATCATTCACAGTTACGTAACGATTCGCGACATCTTTGAAGAAGTACGGTCCAATGATACCTCCGGCCCATAAACCACACCAAACTGTGATCTTCTCTGGATACATTGGTAGCTCTTGCAATTCTTCTGGCTGATCTTTACTCCAAAATCGACAATTCTGCATATTTACGTACCCATTCATCCAAAATGGAGCCTCGTCGCTGAACACAATTTTTCAATAAAAAAGTGGATCTTCGGCCAACTTTCCAAGAGCCCATCCACCGAAAATTCTGCGTTTCGGTAGGTCGTTCGGCTTCAATTCTTGCACCAGCTGTATTTTGAAAGGCTTCACAACTAAATCCTTTAGCAAAATTTTCCACGTTGTTGAGTAACAGAGGCCCAATTGCTGCGAACGGCGACGAATCGATAATTGATGGTCATCATTAACACTGGTCGATACAGCTGCGATTTTTTCTTCAGTTCGCACTCTACGTAAGCGTGTTGGTGGTTTGATGTCCAATAATGTAAATTTGGTTCTAAATTTTTTCACAATAGCTCGAATAGCCGTTTCAGTAGGTCGATTAAACTGACCATAAAATGGAAGAAGCGCGCGATAAACTTTCTTAACAGAACATGCGTTTTTTTAATAAAATTCAATGATTTGCAAGCGTTGTTCGTTTCTAAGACGATCTGTGGTTAAATTATAGACCAAACTGAAGATGTTTGACAGAGAAACAAATCACGAAACGAGCGTCAGCTGTTTAAACCAACTGTTTAACCGTTAGTACAGATGATTTTGGTGCCTTTGCAACATTAAACATTATTCTATTCACAAGTACCACACTATTTCAAATGGGCTAAAACAAAAAAATGCATGCCCTGCAAGCAAGGCTCACCAGTTGATGCATGTCTCAATTAATTTAAATCGAACGCTTTAGGGCGATTATTTACAGTCAATCCAAGACACACGGAGTTCTTTTATCTTCGACTGTTGTTGGTTGGGCTTACTGGTCCATTATCATTTCAAGATATACGTAAAGTGAATGGGCAACAGTATCCAACACATAAAGAGGCATGCCTTGCACTCGGCTTGCTGAAAGGCGCAACCAGTGGAAGTGTACGCTTGCTGAAGCTGCATTGAACTGTACAGCAACACAAATTCGTCTACTATTCGCTATAGTGTTGACTATAGGTTTCCCAGCTTGAGCACAGATATTGTGGGATAATCACAAAGATTCAATGACTGATGATATATTGCATCAACATCGTACACGGTACAACGATCTAACGATAACATTCAGCGACGCTATGTACAATGAAGCATTGATTGCTATTGAGGATCTTTGCATTGTCATTACCAACTTATCACTCCCTCGTTTCGGTATGAATTCGGCAAATCGAACTGCATCTGATTTAATTAACACTGAAATGAATCGTGAACTGCAGTACAACACTGTAAAAATGGCAACGATTGTTACTCGCAATGTACCACTAATGAATGACGAACAAAGAACCATTTATAACCGCATTTTGCTCGTAGTTTCAGCAGGACAAGGTGGGTTCTTCTTTTTGGATACACCGGGTGGAACTGGCAAAACAGTCCTTATTTCACTAATTCTTGCTGAAATAAGATCAAATAATGGCATCGCGTTGACCGTTGCATCATCGGGCATTGCGGCAACTTTATTGGATGGAGGCAGAACAGCTCATTCAGTATTTATGCTGCCATGAAATATTCAAAATAACGCTGATGCAGTGTGTACCATTAAAAAACAATCGTCCATGGCCACCGTGCTGAAACAGTGTAAAATTATCATCTGGGATAAATGTATCATACTATGGCACACAAACATTCAATTGAGGCGTTGAGCAGGACATTGAAAGATATTAAAAACAACGGCAAACTATTTGGCGGTACTCTGTGGATGCTTTCAGGTGATTTCAGACAAACGCTTCCCGTCATTCCACGTTCAACATAAGCTGATGAGATCAACGCTTGCTTAAAATCATCTCCATTGTGGCGTAATGTTGAAAAAGTACAGCTAAAAGTAAATATGCGCGTTCAAATGCTTCAAGATCAATCCTCTGAAACATTCTCAAAACACTTCTTAGATATCGGTGATGGAAAAGTTGCTGCAGATGAAACTGGATACGTAAAATTCCCGACCGATTTCTGCACAATCGCTGATTCGCACGATACTCTCATTGAAAAAATATTTCCCGATGTACACACACAGTACATAAATCATGAGTGGCTTGCAGAAAGATCTATTTTAGCAGCAAAATATGCAGACGTTAACAATTTAAATTTGAAGATACAACAGTTGTTGCCAGGGAACTTCGTATCATACAAATCTATTGATACAGTTTGCGATGCCAGCGAAGCTGTCAATTTTCCCGCAGAATTTTCGAACTCACTGGATTTGCCAGGCATGCCACCGCATAATTTTTAATTGAAGGTTGGGTCTCCAATTATCTTGCTTCGTAATTTAAACACGCCACGACTGTGCAACGGTACGCGATTAGTCATTCGAAAATTGACGAGAAACGTTATCGAAGCCAGCATTTTAAATGGCAAGTTCAAAGGTGAAAATATATTAATACCACGGATTCCTATCATACCTACAGATGTGCCAATTCAATTCAAACCAATTCAGTTTCCGTTTAGATTGGCATTTGCAATTAAAAGATTGGGGTTAAGTGTTTCGTTCTCACTGTATGAGTGTTTCTTAGATTGACTATGACTACTATGAGGACGACAAGGGGCGTAGATATGCGTAATCAGAGGGTTATTCCAACCCCATAGCCTCTACTAAGCCAAGACCGTTAGTGCGTGATGAAGAATCACATCCTGCGCGAGGTAACCCTGCTACTTAACTCAGTAAGATCCCTTGCTGTCAGATGACAAATAGAGTGATTAATGGGGCCCCTGGAGGAAGCAAGCTACTGGTTGAGGATGGACACCTATTGGACGGTGCATCCTCGTCAGGCTCTATACGTAGCTCTATAGAAAGCCTGTTACTGGGCGAAAATGAGTTCGGCTTAGTGGAAACAGCGAAGCAATGGGGATGCAGGTGACCCCTGCAAGCCCTTTAGCTGATCCTGGGGAGGCTGCGCTAGCTCATTTACGTCTCAGTGCTCTGACGTTTTCCTCTGCGGACAGAAGTAATGTGGTTAATTTGGATGCAAATCCGAAAAGTACCACTGCACTAACGGCTACAAAGAAAGCGTCTGATTCAGGATGCAATTTGGAGGACGCAGATGTGGTTATGACGCAGGTAACCCCTGCCTGTCATGTCACCACGACTGAGAAAACCAAATTGGTTCCTGTCCTGGCACCAGTTTCGGCGACAGTTGGGGCTATGGTTAATCAGAGTTCACGCTCAGAAAATACCAGCGCACCAATTGCCACGGAACAGATACCAGCTTCAGGGGAAAATCTGTCTAATAGACAGAAGAAGCGGCAAAGGCAGAGGAACGCGAAGAAGGCAAGAGAAACAGTAGGTGTGACTGCGGCTAACGTAGCTATGCCAACTTCCACTCGAGCCGGAGTTGCGGCTTATCTGTCTTCGTCCACTTCTGTAGCCGAATCGGCAAGATGAATAGATCTGATGATGACCCATCTGATCTGGCCACCTTGACAGATGAAGCGACGGTGAGCGCATCAGTTCGCACGAGGAAGAAGAAAAGGAGGAAGGGTAATATACCGGAATCCGTAGTAAGCGACAACAGGTTGTAGTGACTGCAGGGGGAAACTCTTGCAGCAATCAAGTACCTGGTAGTAGTACCAACGAATCCAGTGGAACGAGTGCCGCAGGGGATAAGAGCGCAGTAACGAGCGCAAAACCGGGTCCGCCTAGTGATCCACTATTATCCGTTGGAGGTAACTATGCTGCGAAAGCAACCAGCGGCATGATGGTGGAGATCTGTGGCGATGGGCATATCCAATTGTCCCAAAAACAATTGGATTTTGTCGATAGTCAAGTCTGGCAGGCGATAGGGAAGTCGAAAGACGTACCTAGATTCGAGCGAATCAGAGTTGAGCAAGGTATCTTGAAGGTGCAATGCTCAAACACTCAATCGCTCGAATGGCTGACCAAAACAGTGGCTGCGATGCCAGCGTTTGAAGGATGTAAGTTTGTCATTCGGCAAACGAACCAAATTCAAAAACTGGGAGCCGCATGCGATCATCTCTAGGATCCATGCCCTGAACAAGGGACTTGATACGAAGCACTGGAGATCATACCACTACACCAAAGCGGGGACGGATCCTAAATATGGAAACTGTTCCCATTTGGTTCTTGGTGTGGATCCAGAATCGTTGAAGGTCATACGGTCGAGGTATGGAAAACGCCTATATTTGAATCTGGGACGGATACTAGTTACTGTCCTCGACTCAGATATAGGAAAAGTGTAAGGTTGGAATTATGGCTGTCCTTATGGCATCAAACATTTCATTTACGCAAATTAACTTGCAGCATAGCATATCGGCTACGGCTCTTTTATGCCGTAGTCAAGCGAAGCTGCACACAAATCTTCACATAATATTAATTCAAGAACCGTGGGTGGCTAAAGGACAAATACGGGGCTTGGGAGATATAAAGTGGGGGTCTACCCTTCATAAAGAGGAAGAGGTCCGTCCGCGTACGTGTATTATTATGCCGAAAGCGGTTGATTGCACATTGTTAAGACAATTCTGTTGTCAAGACTTAGTTGCAGTTAAAATAAAGTATCGATTAGAGGGTAAAGAAGTAGAGACAATTGTCGTCTCGGCCTATTTTCCTTGCGAATCCATTCCCCCTTCCCCTACGAGGGAGTTTACGAAAGTTGTAAGATATGCTGAATCCATGGGATTAGGTGTAATTGTGGGAAATGGCACAGAACACACTCTGGGGTAGCACAAAATGTAACTTCAGGGGGCATAAACTCATGGACTTCATTCTGTTATCTCGCTTGGTCATACAGAACGTTGGCACCAGTCCGACTTTTGTGACCAGCAGAAGGCAGGAAGTGATTGATATGACATTATCTAACGATAAAATATCAGATCATATCACTGGTTGGAAAGTACTCGAGAAAGATTCCCTGTCGGACCACCGCTATATAGAGTTAAGGCTTGCGGCCGAGACAATCTCGACCCCAGCAGGCCGGAATCCTCAAAAAGCGGATTGGACACGATATGAGGATCTCACTAAAGAGGAAATCCGTGATGTTCCCAAACTCCGGACAGTAACTGCGATTGAAGAAGCCACAAACTCATTGGGGCGAACTTTGATCGAGTGTTATAACAAGGTGTGCCCGGAACGTAGGAGAAGAGAGGGTAAGACAGCCCCTTGGTGGAACGCCGAACTCTCGAAAACCCGGAAAATTTCCAGGAAACTTCTTAACAGACTCTTAAAACTCAGTTGGAAGAAGATTGGACTGCCTACCAAAAGATGAGGAAGGAATATAAAAAGAAAATTAGATCATCTAAATTGGACTCTTATAGAACCTTCTGCCACGAACTGGAGGAACGGAGGAGTTCAGCGAGGTTATGCAAAGCCCTCCAAAGAGACCGGACGGCTAGGTTAGACTCACTGCTCCAACCAGATGGTACTTATACGGACTCAAAATCAGAAGTGTACGATGTTCTCTTTTCAACACATTTCCCTGGACGAGGAAACGATAAGGTTCGCCTTCTCGTCATTCGAAAACTTTAAGTCCCCAGGACCCGATGGCATTTACCCTATCATGCTCAAGCGAGGCGGAGAACAACTATTGAAGGCTTTGAAAAGAATCTTTACGGCATGTCTTGCGCACGCTTATGTTCCACAACTCTGGCGTTTGGTGAAAGTTGTATTTGTCCCAAAGCCAGGTAAGGACAGCTACGCTTTACCAAAAAGTTTCAGACCTATAAGTCTGACATCGTTTATGCTTAAGGGTTGGGTGGAGAAGCACATTAGGAAGAGGGTTCTAAGTCGAAACCCTCTCAACGTCAGACAACATGCTTATCAAAGTGGGAAATCTTGCGAATCGGCTCTGCACGAGTGCGTTAGCATAATCGAAAAAGGGTTGGAAACAAGAGAGTACACTCTTGGCGTGTTTGTGGACATTAAAGGCGCTTTCGATAATGCTACCTTTGACTCTATGTGCTCTTTTATCAGAAGTCATGAAGTAAAAGAAATCATTGTCAGATGGATCCACTCTATGCTATCCAAAAGACTGCTTACCATGGATAGAGAAAGCGATGAAGGAGTCAGGGTTGAGGTTAAGAAGGCTTGCCCACAAGGTGGTGTACTCTCTCCCCTTCTCTGGTGCTTCGTGGTGGACTCTCTTCTTAATGATCTGCAGGAAATTGGACATTTCCAATTAATTCCAGAGTAAAACCCCTAAGTAGGCTACAGAGAAGTGTGTGCTTGGGTATCACAGGTGCCATGAGCACAACATCTGGTGATGCCCTTAATGCCATTCTGAACTTGAAACCTCTAGATCTTCAAATTCGAAAGGAAGCAATGAAGGCGGCGTACAGGCTCAAGTTAAACGGAGTCTAGGGAAATGAAGTAAGCACTGGCCACTGTCAGATATACCACCAGTTGTCGGAGCGGTGCACACTCTTCTCGATGCCGGTGGACAATCAAGTGCCTGTCGTTAGCTTCGGTAGGAAGTATGATGTTTTGATTCCAGATAGAGATCAATGATTAAGTCCAGAGAACCTATTAACGGGATACCAGCACACTTTCTACACCGACGGATCCAAAACCAGCGATGGAAGCGGATCTGGATGGTACTTAGACGAAGACACTAAGTACTCCTATGCCACAGGACAGATGACCACGGTATTCCTTACGGAAGTCTATGCCATCTTGAATGTGGCGTACTGGCTAATTGAGAAAAAGTGGCGGGCAACAGTACTGGAATTTATAGTGACAGACAAGCTGCACTGAAAGCCCTTGCTAGCCCACGCTGCTTTTCGAAGTTGGTCGGTGAATGCAGGACAAAACTGAACAGTGTTATAAAATACAACAAAGTTAGTCTTATTTGGGTGCCTGGACATTGCGGTATTGGAGGGAACGAGTTGGATAATAAATTGGCAAATAAAGGCTCTGCAAGTATGACACTAGGCCCTGAACCCTTTGTAGGTATCAATTCCGCATCGATTCAACTCTGGATTGACGACTTCATGAGGTCGTTGGTCTGAGTTGAACTCGTGCAGAGTAGCCAAGTGCTTTGTTAAAAAACCAAACAGGAAAACAGCGACCTTCCTCCTAAAACTCAGCAGGAAGGACCTGAGAGTACTGGTGTGTGTAATCACAGGGCACAACGTCTGTTGTCAGCATATGGCTGCCATGGGGGTCGTGGACAGTCCGATATGCCATCCTGTCTTGAAAATGACGACACTGCAGAGCATTTTCTCTGTAGCTGTCCTGCATTTCCCAGAATCAGACTTAGGATATTGGGTTGCGATACACTGAGTATGGACAAAGTTCATACTCTTCCTCTTCCGGATCTCTTAAAATTCATCAATGAATCCTAGAGATTTGTGGAAGAGTGACCTCAAACTAATCTATCCGTTTTTACCATCCACTTTCTATCTTTCCTATCTCTATTCTTTCTACTGATATCTATCCGGGTGTAGTACAATGGTCCACTGGCTGAGTGCTTGGACTTGTCCAACCCCCCACAAATCTAATCTCATCTAATCTAATCTATTTATTAGTGTTACTGTTGTTTGTTAGTGTTACTGTCGTAATAAATATGTCATATGTAATTTTAAGAGATAAACTATAATAACTTGAAAATAATATTGTTTAAATACTTCACACATATACCACATTCTTACACACTTATAATAAGTAAGTTACTTTTTGTCTACACTAGAACTCATCT